>NC_060188.1:52130420-52430420 GCF_021184085.1 Oncorhynchus gorbuscha | reverse complement strand
CAAAAGAGAATAGAAAGACAGGCGTGCAATACTGATGATGCAGACCAGATGTTCTAACATCAAGCTTCCATTGATTGAGGGAGAAAAAGACAAGGTCATTTCCCTAACAAACACATTTTAGTCACGGCTCAGGATTTCCCTAAGTCCCAGTGTTGGTCCACACACTTTACATATCCACAAACACGCAGGCCCTGTGAGCCAGAAGCCCTTTTCAACGAGGTGCTGAAATAGGAGAGAGGAGGAGGCAAGGTCATTTGTCGAGGAAACTGTTTCTATGGCAACGCAGCATTGTTCGCATGCCAGCAGGTATGGCGTGGCAATTCAAGACTGACATCACTTCAATTGTCTTCTTTCAGGCCTCTCAAACAACCTGATTGATGGTCTTATGCATATCCAAATGAGCTGCATGTCCAGGACTGGCAGAGTGTTTGTGGTCTGAAAGAGTTAACATGAGTGGGTAGCTTAGGTGACCAGGCCTGTCAGATCTACCTGCACACGCCTGAAACTACAGGGATACGGGCCGTGTCCAGTGACAAACAGGAGGAAAAACAGATTCGTCTTGGAGCTTTCTCTCCCGCCCCATCCTTGCCCTCCTCTGCACAACCCCCCCCCCCTTCCCCCTTCTCCCCAAAAGGTTTTCTATAAGTAAAGACATCTGAGCTGAGTAGCGCTGATTGAAAAAGCCATCAAGTATTTCCGTGATAAAATCCATTACTTTTCAGAGTGATACAAAGCCCAACCTGTGCCTCATAGTGCAAATCTAAATTCTTGAGAGCCCTAGGCAAGTCTGGACTGTTAATACAAGTAATAATGATGCCAGAGATTTTGTTCCAAAGAAAAATCCCCGCTGAGCTGAAATAGAGGACTCCCAGCCGCTTTCTCTGAAACTA
Organism: Oncorhynchus gorbuscha; assembly: GCF_021184085.1. Taxonomy (NCBI): domain Eukaryota; kingdom Metazoa; phylum Chordata; class Actinopteri; order Salmoniformes; family Salmonidae; genus Oncorhynchus; species Oncorhynchus gorbuscha. Next base: position 52,429,530 of record NC_060188.1, on the reverse strand, counting down.
CTCCCGTTCTCAGGTACACAGGAGAACAGACCTTAATGAAAGCTCATAACTGTAATGAAATCGAATATGTTTCTTTCATTTTCTGTTTCAGAGTTCCTCTCTCGTTTCACTGCATTTTAAAAATAAAAGTGAAGGTGCAGAAGGGGAGAGAAGTTTGGAGGCATAACTGATGTATGGGTTTCATTTATGCCTTAACATCCAGAAGGATTCAGACTTGACATGCCTGGTTCTAATCAATATCTGAAGAGAAATGCAGCTGCATTTCCTAGGCAAATAGAGCAAATACTTTCTTATTAAACCGTGATCATGGGCATGGCACATCTTTGATCTATCAGCTGTACAGTATGTGAACTCTATTCAACTGAACTCTCGCCGTACATTGACATTGATCATCCCCATTGTGTCCTCATTGCTGCGTTTAACATGTTCGTTGACCTCAGTCACTTTGCACAGTGCTTTTCAGACTGTGGGCCACGGACATGTGCAAGTCCTGGAGTTCCATCCTTATAAATGCCCATTAGGGTCATTTCAGAGTGTCTTATCCTGCTCCTCGACTGATTGCGGATTGCTTGTATATTTCAGAGTCCTCCATCAATGCATCAGGGTTCTACTCCCACTATCACTATCATATTGCTCTGTTCCCTTTATATATCTTCTCAGATGAGGCAGCAGCTATTACAGTAGTTATACTTTGCTCGGCGCACAAGTGGATGAGCATAGTATAGTATTTCATGGACACATGAATTGGATTACAATAGCATGTGGGTTCAAAATCTTGGTTAACACGATGCATTGCTCTCTGGCTTAAACATCAACATGGTCTGAAAGGCCTTCATCTAAACATGAGAATGGACATTGTTTGTTGTTGAGTTGAAGTAGTTACATTATGTACATTGAGTTCAGACAAACTAAAATGACTGAAAAGATATGAAAGGTTTAAGGGAGAAAAAAGCCAGTAATAGCCTTTACTGGCTTGAAGCTAATTATCTTAGCAATGGGGGCTTAGTTGTGGCGAAGACATTAAGGGCTACTGTATCCTACCTCTTTCACCGGCTGGCTCATTTTCAAAGCCAGGCATATTTTCAAGCTGTCTGCAGCCTTGGAATTCCACATTACAGGCCATTTTGGTTTGGAAGGGGGTGAAAACCAAGGTTCACTCCAGTGCATTATTGTTAATCTTATGCAAAATAAAGAGGGAACGACTTACGGGCTAAGAGTGCCCTGGTGTGGGGTCTGACTGGGACCCAGGAAGTTAATAGGGCCTATAGAAATGCAAAGAACTGCAACACACTGTGGAGATGGAATTACACAGCCTCCCTCCTCTTGGATTTAACAATAGCTAATTGCCAATCAACCCAGGTCTCCGCTAAAAGTACCACTAGTGAGATCTGAACATCCAAAAGCAAGCCTTTGCCCAGATTTATGAAATGCAACTTGATTGATATACACACCATATTAGGGCTGTACACGACTAAAATAAATCTCGTATTGACCCGAAAGTCGTCTTTCGACAAGTCAATTAGTCAACATTTTAAACGTGTATTTTGCCATATATAGACACACCTTATGTGTTTTAATGAATTCAACTACATGCATTGAGTTTGTCTAATGCTTTAATCTTACTGTTTGATTAAATAAGACACTAATAACACAGGTGGGAGTCAGAGATCTAGATAACCAGAAGGCAAAACCTTAACCTGACTCAACAATTCTCCTCCCGCTCTGGCTGGCTTTCGCAGATTCTGCCATTACTCTTCTGAAGTTGCTGGTTTTCATATATACACATTTTCGTGGAACAGTTTCATTTAATAATTTATAATAATAATGTCATATATCAAAATCATTGTCATGTGGTTAATCAAAATTATATCCAAATCTAAATGAAAATGATACAAACCTAAAAAGTAACTTATATTGTCATTGCCGACTATGTAAAAATATCCAACATCAAGCCAACAAATAAAAACATTGTCAGAAAATATCCTGATAAAAAACATATCCTATAAATCACATTGGCTACGCATGGCCGGTCTGCAACGAACTTGAAATATTGGATCAACGATTAACTTGGGTCTGGCCAAAGGAAGCTTGAGCTAGCGAGCTAGCGAACTTAAAATATTTCAGACCCTCAGAGTTTCCAGTGCCAATGAGCTCGGGACAGACACAGCTTTAGGGTATTTGCGCATGGGATAAGAAGCTGTGCTTGACTTGGGCAGGAGCTCACCGGAGCGGAATACTGGCACCTCAAATGTTCTACTGCTTTAGCTCCTGTTCCTAGCTCAAAAGTATTGTGGCGCTCCTGCACCTTTTTCAGTCCAAGTCAAGCACTGTTAAGAACTAATCAGGTAGGCCTATTTTATGATGTTTCCACTGGATCAGAGCATGACAGTTTTCCCTTTAATGCACAGTGGTTATCGAAAGGGAGAGAGCTGGAAAGATTTTTCAAGTGCGTTGAGGAACTATTGTCATTCTCAACAGATTTGTTTGCTTGCTGTTTGAGGTGTAAAAAACATTAATTTGAGAAGTTCAACAGCTCATTAGTGGTGATGAGTTAAGCCAATCAGAAATACTATCAGATCCCCAAAGGCCACATGTATACGCCTACATTTCCACACAGGCCAGGTAGCATATAGGCCTATATACAAGAGCGCTCCAAACAAAAGACAACGACTAAATTGAATTGACAAAACTTGTCAAATGGAATGCCATTTTACAAAACTTGTTTCTCACAAGTGTAGCATAGGTTGCGCGCTCTGCAAACAATGTGATCACAATGACAACTGTAAGACTCAAATAATAATATACTTATTGCATTAACAGAAATTACCATAACCAAACAAACATTGTAGATGAATAATTATAGGAATGAATGGCAAATGTACTACTGGTGATATATGTAATGGAGAAGTGATATACACTAACAATCAAACAGAAATAATTCACACAATTAAGTTATGAAGAATGTATTTGCACAAATTGACATCAGAGAGCGCATTCTGAAGAGAGAAGTGCATTGTGCATCTGTGTGCTGTATGGTCAATCTGACATCTGCATTGGCCACGCAGTATTTATGGTGATAGCCTCTGCAAAAATCAGGGCTTTCATACTTCTTACGCGTTGTGGAGCAGTGCAGAGCTATGGTGAAGGAAGTTGTCAAGGAAGTGAGTTTATGATTATACAGGATGTACCTACCGTCAAACGAGCCCCCCGCATTGCTACAACATTTGAGAGGCGCATGGCGATGGGGTACGGAGCTCGATTTGGCCTCTGCATGCCTCCGAGGCTCAGTAATTGCATCACACCCTCCATATGGAGCCATCGACCACATTTTCGTGTCAAGCATAAATTGGCTTTTAGTCTAGGCCACTGCAATGGATTAGTTCACTGAGATGGACACAAATATATACAGTTGAAGTCGCAAGATTACATACACTTAGGTTGGAGTCATTAAAACTTGTTTTTCCACTCCACAAATTTCTTGTTAACAAACTATAGTTTTGGCAAGTCGGTTAGGACATCTACTACGTGCATGACACAATACATTTTTCCAACAATTGTTTACAGACAGATTATTTCACTTATAATTCACTGTATCGCAATTCCAGGGGTCAGAAGTTTACATACACTAAGTTGACTGTGCCTTTAAACAGATTGAAAATTCCAGAAAATTAAGTCATGGCTTTAGAAGCTTCTGATAGGCTAATTGACATCATTTGAGTAAGGTGTAAGGTGTACCTGCAACTCGGTCCCTCTTTGCTTGACATCATAGGAAAATCAAAAGAAATCAGCCAAGACCTCAGCAAAATAATTGTAGACCTCCACAAGTCTGATTCATCCTTGGGAGCAATTTCCAAACGCCTGAAGGTACCACGTTCATCTGTACAAACAATAGTACGACGTAACTATGAACACCATGGGACTACGCAGCCATCATAATGCTCAGGAAGGAGACGCGTTCTGTCTCCTACAGATGAACGTACTTTGGTGCAAAAAGTGCAAATCAATCTCAGCACAACAGCAAAGGACCTTGTGAAGATGCTGGAGGAAACAGGTACAAAAGTATCTATATCCACAGTAAAAACGAGTCCTATATCGACATAACCTGAAAGGCAGCTCAGCAAGGAAGAAGCCACTGCTCCAAAACCGCCATAAAAAAGCCAGACTACGGTTTGCAACTGCACATGGGGACAAAGATCGTACTTTTTGGAGAAATGTCCTCAGGTCTGATGAAACAAAAATAGAACTGTTTGGCCATAATGACCATCGCTATGGTTGAAAAAGGGGGAGGCTTGCAAGCCAAAGAACACCATCCCAACCGTGATGCACGGGGGTGGCAGCATCATGTTGTGGTGCTGCTTTGCTGCAGGAGGGACTGGTGCACATCACAAAATAGATTGCATCACGAGGGAGGACAATTATATGGATATATTGAAGCAACATCTCAAGACATCAGTCAGAAAGTTAAAGCTTGGTCGCAATTGGGTATTCCAAATGGACAATGACCCCAAGCATACTTCCAAAGTTGGGGCAAATGGCTTAAAGACAACAAAGTCAAGGTATTGGAGTGGCTATCACAAAGCCCTGACCTCAAACCTACAGAAGATTTGTGGGCAGAACTGAAAAAGTGTGTACGAGCAAGGAGGCCTGCAAACCTGACTCAGTTATACCAGCTCTGACAGGAGGAATGGGCCAAAATTCATCCAATTTATTGTGGGAAACTTGTGGAAGGCTACTCAAAATGTTTGACCCAAGTTAAACAATTTAAAGGCAATGCCACCAAATACTAATTGAGTGTATGTAAACTTCTGACCCACTGGGAATGTAATGAAAGAAATAAAAGCTTAAATAAGTAATTCTCTCTACTATTATTCTGACATTTCACATTCTTAAAATAAAGTTGTGATCCTAAATGACCTAAGACAGTGCATTTTTACTAGCATTAAATTTCAGGAATTGTGAAAAGCTGAGTTTAAATGTATTTGGCTAAGGTGTATGTAAACTTCTGACTTTAACTGTACATATATATATATATATATATATATATATATATATATATATAGTACCAGTCAAACGTTTGGTCACACCTACTCATTCCAGGGATTTTCTTTATTTAAAAAAAAAACTTTTCTCTACATTGTAGAATAATAGTGAAGACAACAAAACGATAAAATAACACATATGGAATCATGTAATAACCAAAAAGGAATTAAACAAATCAAAATATATTTTAGATTTTATATATATATATAATAATTTTCAATCCCTGTCATATAAGAGAAATTATAGATAAAACATATCGGTGTTCATCGGCCATTGGACATAAACATTACACAACAAGTTGGAAATCGCAAATTCAACAATGATTGGTTTGGAAGTAATCATTGGCTAACTGCAAGAGGGTGTGTGGTCCAAGTTTGGGTTTAAGGGTCTCTTTTCCAAGCTTAAATGGATAAACATTCACATGCAACACAATGGGTCAGAAAAGGTTGAATACATTGGCCATGCTGTCAATCCAGCATTACTTCTGCCGCATTCAAAGCAACTGGAAACTCGGGACTGGGAAATCTCAGACTTCAGTGAGTTGAAAACAACTAGGAACTCGGAGAAAAACGGTCATCCAAATCGTAATTCCAAGTCAGGAATTCTGCCCTTTTTCTAGAGCTCTGACCTGAATATAACTGACATCATGTTTTTCTCCGAGGTCCCAGTTGTCTTGAAAACACCATGAAATCCAGAGAATGTGATGACAAAATTTGCCCGCAAGAACGACCGCCGCACCAACTTCCTGTTCATGTGAGAACAGCACAACAAGGTGAGTCCAGAAATGTATTGTTTAAATAATGTAATATGTCAGGGAGTTATGTATACTGTAGCCAAGAAAGTAATACTAAGTGTAGCTTGTGTAGTAAGCTGTTAGTAGCCCATGTGCCTCACCCTAATAATTTGGTCCCTTCCTCCTCATAACTTAGCCTACTGTTCTGACTTGGTGGTGCACATGTAGCCTATAGCCTGTTTTGGTGAAATGTCATCATTGAATATTGTAAGAGCTTTCATTGTCTGCTTATATACCCCCTCTATTTATCCTACGGTTCTGACTTGGTGTACAAATAGTTATATTGACTACTCGTTCACTAATGTCTTAATCGAAATGACGGATTGCCCCTTATCCGCTCCTCGTTCCCTTATGCCATAGTTTGTACATCTCACTTGTCAGTAGAACACATGTTTCTTTAAGCAAGTCAGCCATATTAGCTAGGTTTCTTTAAAGGCAGTAAATAAAGCTGAATGAACTGTTTCGCTGCCAGACAAGGCTCCGCTGATAGCCAGGTGTAATATTGGTAAGGATTCACTCCATGGTGCTGAAAAGAAAGCTCTGCTGTTGGGACAGTTTAATATAGGCCCTAACAGTTTGTGGGTACCGTTTGTCACCATTATAGTGCGATTCATGTATTGTTTAGTGTTGTGTAGTGGGTTTGCAGGCATGCATCTAAAAAAAAATGTGACCACCACAACCAAGATTTACATGCTAAAAATCGCCACTGAAATGCACTGCCTGCCCTCTCCTCGGGAGGGTGCAGATGGAGACCCATGGTATCAACCATAGTGTTCCCCAGCAGGAATGGTGTGCTAATGACTAGGATGGCTAGGAGCTCTCCTGACCATGCTAATGATGAATCTTAGGCAATTGTCATCCAGACTACTCATGCTTAAATTACATCAGCATTCAGGGGCATTATCCATACCCGTTGCCACAGGTTTATCTCAATATACCCAAACTACTCCTTTATTTTCTAAATGAGGTGGTCACCATACCACCAATGACGTTTCCAGCACTGCTTTTCATTATTTGCTTTGCATAAAATGAATTCAAATTTGAGAAAGATAAGGTTTAGAAAGATACCAAGTGTAAAGAATGGAGTTTATCAAATATAATGTCAGAAACCCAGAACTAAAATCTTGTGTAATTGCATCAGATGCTCGATTAAATTCAGGGGGGTTGTTATAGAAAATATACTCTCTCTGCAAGTTTCAAGCATGTCTATGTTTCAAATATCCACTCCCCTTCCAAAATATGAAAGACGCAAGCACCTGCGAAATTGTGATTTTTCCAAATGATCATCGACAAATTTCTTTTTTTTTACAGGGGGTGCATGATAATTTTTTGCCTAATTTAGATGATTCTGCTTATAATTTTCCACATCCTGGTAAGCGATTTATTAGTCATCTTCTCTAAGCTTCCCTTCTGTCATTAGCCTATATGTCATAAATGATTGAATGAATTCTTCAATCTAGTTGACTTCAGTAAAGTTCTCTCTGTCATCTCTGCTTCTTTTGCAGAGCAAAGACGTTTCGGGACCGCGGAGAAACTGTAATTAAAAAAAACAAATGGAAAAGATTTTCTGTGCAAAATTTCCAAATGACATCTGTTTGACTTGTTGTAATACCCTTTACTGGTTTGAAGCTAATTATCTTAGCAACGGGGGCTTAGTTTTGGCAAAGACACTAAGGGCTACTGTATCCTACCTCTTTCACCGTCTTGCTAATTTTTAAAGCCAGGCAAATTTTCAAAGTGTCTGCATCCGTGCAATTCCACATTACAGGCCATTAGGGTCTGGAGGGGGGGTGAAAAACCAAGGTTCACTCCAGTGCATTATTGTTCATCTTATTCAAAATAATCTACTCACGTGCTAAGAGTGCCCTAGTGTGGGGTCTGTCTGGGACCCAGGAAGCTAATAGGGTGTCTAGAAATGCGAGGAACTGCAACACACTGTGTAGCTGGAATTACACTGCCTCCCTCCCCTTGGATTTAACAATAGCTAATTGCCAATAAACTGAGGTCTCCACTAAAAGCATCACCGACAGATCTGAACCTCAAAAAGCAAACCATTGCCCAGATTTACAAAATGCAACTAGACCTATACATACACGGTAAACCTCTACACCACATCGTAGACCTCTATACCACTGGTGTACAACTGAGGCTAGCTCATAGCAGAGATCTGGAGGAGGACAGGACAATTCTAATCTTTGTTCTAAATCCTAGATGGTGTTGACAAAATCACACTACAAAGGCTAGTGGAGCCAGAATGGGAGGAAGGGGAGGAGGTAATGGCCCATGGCTGCTGTGTTCTGAGGCCAAGTCCTCTGTCAATGCTCTACTACAACAGGTAATCATCTCACTGCAGCATGGCCATATGTAAGGCAGAAGCAGCCAGAGACGGTTGCTCAGAGAAAGAGGCCTTAGTAATACTGAGACACAGGCTGGCCTGCTCAGTCGTGCTCAGTCCCAAAGCTACATGGAAACATAAATGCACTGCCTGCCCTCTCCTCAGGAGGGCGCCGACGGAGACCCATGGTGTCAACCATAGTGTTCCCCAGCAAGAATTGTGTGCTAATGACTAAGGGCAGGCTAGGAGCTCCTGGCCATGCTAATTCTGAAACTTAGGCAACTGTCATCCAGACTACTCATGCTTAAATAACATCAGCCTTGAGGGTCATTCTCCATTCCCGTTACCACAGGTTTACCTCAATATACCCAAACTACTCCCTTATTTTCAAAAAATGTATATCATTTTTTACCTTTATTAAACTAGGTGAGTCAGGCAACTCTAACCCAGACAACACTGGGCCAATTGTGCACCGTCCTATGGGACTCCTAATCACAGCCAGTTGTGATACAGCAAGGAATTGAACCAGGGTCTGTAGTGACACCTCCAGCACTGAGATGCAGTGCCTTAGACCGTTGCACCACTCGGGAGCCCTGATGTGGTCATCATATCACCAATGAAGTTTCCAGCACTGCCTTTAATTATCTGCTTTGCATACAGTGAATTCAGATTTTTGTAAGGTTTAGAAAGATGCCAAGTGTAAATAATTTAGTTTATCAAATATAATATCTGAAACCCAGAACTAAAATCTTGTGTGATTGTGTCAGATGCTCGTGTTAGAAAATATACTCTGAAATTGTGATTTGTCCAAATGACCATAGACAAAAATATCAGGGTACAGGAACACAGTTCCTTGTTAGTCATCACAACCCACATCAGACCCGGGCAGAACATATTTGTATTTTGTCATTTATTTTAAAATACCAACTTTTCAAATACTAGAGGTAGCCGAATATAGATTATATAGAGATAACAAAAAGACAACTATTTTCTTTGATATTCAAATTAGTGGTGCGCGGGGCCAACTGTTTGTGCACCTGCACCCTAACCCGCTATAGAAAATGAGCTGTAGGCTACAGTCAGAGATGGCAGAAAGATCTTTTTACAGGGGGTGCATGATTATTTTTTGCCTAATTGACTTATGTTCTGCTTCGAATTTTCAACATTCTGGTAGGCTATTTGTTATTATTTGCTATTTAACTGTGCATTTGCATTCTCTCAAGATGCTGAAAGAAAGAAATCATATTTCAAAATGTATATTTGGTGTATAATTTTACTGCAAGAAATGCTTCATTCCACATGAGTTAATATTAACACTATGTGAGAGGTTATAGACCTACAGTCAGTGTCCAGATTTCAGTTTCCATTTAACCCTAACAATAGGCTACAGTTCCCTTGACGTGCCATAGGCCTATTTGAAGTCCCCGTGTTGTGACTGTTGAATTTTATAACGCCTCACAATCAGCACATAAAACATAGAGACACTGCTATCATCCTCTGTACCACTTCACCAAATCTTTCCCAAACATGACTTTTCTGGCCCTGCCTTCTCTTTAAATCTCTACATTCTGCAGATTTTATTGAATAAAACTCTGTCATGGTCCTTTTAGCTTTAATGGACGGGACCTTAACTTTTTCTGCATGTTCCAAAAAGCGTTTGGCGATTGGCACGTAGCTATTTGGTGCAGATGAAGTTAGACCCTAAAGCACTAATGCCAGATAGCCTAAAAATAATGAAAGGAAAACCTCAGTGTAATCTATAAATATAAAGAATTATAAACAAGAATTATACATTTAAAAAATGTATCGTCTTCCCTTTATTCAACCCGAGTGCGACGTTATGTAATACAGTAACACTTGACATCAAGTTATTTTACATGAGTAGTAACTTTGTGATTATTACAATAGCAACATTATTGTGACATAGGACTTTGGAAATGTCTTTATAATTGCATAATAATGGAGTTATTACATACTTGAAAAAAGGAACAGTGCTATTCCTCTTGTGTACAGTAGTTACAATAACTCAGCTCATTGATATGCAATTAAATTGCAATTACCAGAGTATTATATATGTTAGTAATATGTTGCTCCAAAAGTAATTACAGTTAAATTACAGGCACAAGAACAGTTTAATGATAAGTGTTCCTGAGAATGCGAACAGTAACAAAATATGGTTATTACGTGCTGAAAGGAAACTAAATATTAGAAAACTGCCTATTTGAGGTAGGTGGAAAATCATGCTAGCTTGTATTCTGAGTAAACTATCCCTTTAAAGATGGTATAGTGGGTGTTTGAAACAAGAACACTTACCACCAGATGGAGAAACAGGTTCAAAGTACTTTTTGCTAAGCATCCAACATGTTGTTTGGTTTTGAATCACTCTGCCGTATTTTCAGGTTTCATAAAATTAACTGTAGCTTTCAACCTTTTTAGTGGCATGTTGAAAGAGTCATACAGTAGTTGAGTGTCAACTTGTTTACACTTACACTATATATACAAAAGTATGTGGACACCACTTCAAATGAATGGATTCGGCTATTTCAGCCACACCCGCTGCTGACATTTGTATAAAATCGAGCACACAGCCATGCAATCTCCATAGACAAATATTGGCAGTAGAATGACATTACTGGAGAGCCCAGTGACTTTGAACATGTCACCTCCATAGAATGCCACCTTTACAACAAGTAATTTCCTCACAATTCTGCCTTGTGAAGTGGAAACATCTAGGAGCAAGTGGAAATGTCTAGGATCAACAAAGGCTCAGTCGCGAAGTGGTAGGTCTCACAAGCTTACAGAATGAGACCGCTGAGTGCTGAAGCACGTAGCGTGTAAAAATTGTCTGTCGTTGCCTCCGGGAGCAACAGCAGCATAAAACTGGTCCTCGGGAGCTTCATGAAATGGGTTTCCATGGCCGAGCAGCCTTACACAAGCCTAAAATCAGCATGCACAATGCCAAGCATATGCTGGAGTGGTGTAAACCTTTCCGCCATTGGACTCCAGAGCAGTGGAAATGCATTCTCTGGAGTGATGAATTATGCTTCACCATCTGGCAGTCCAATGGATGAATCTGAGTTTGACGGATGCTAGGAGACCTGCCCGAATGCCAACTGTAAAGTTTGGTGGAGGAGGAATAATGGTCTGGGGCTGTTTTTCATGGTTCGGTTCCTTAGTTCCAGTGAAGAGAAATATTAACGCTACAGTATACAATGACACTCGAGACAAGGGGTGGGCAACTCCAGTCCTCAAGGGCCTGATTGGTGTCAAAGTTTTTCCCCAGCTCCAGCTAACACACCTGACTACAATAATCACCTAATCATGATCTTCAGTTTAGAATACAATTTGATTAATCATCTGTGTTTGCTAGGGATGGTGAAAAAGTGTGACACCAATCAGGCTCTCGAGGACTGGAGTTGCCCACCCATGCTCTAGATGATTGAATCTGTGCTTCCAACATTGTGGAAGTTTGGGGAAGGCCCTTTCATGTTTCAGCATGACAATGACATTGTGCACAAAGCGAGGTCCATACAGAAATGGTTTGTTGCGATTGCAGCTGATGAACTTGACTGGCCTGCACAGAGCCCAGACCTCAACCCCATCGAACACCTTTGGGATGGATTGGATTACTAACAGTGAGCCAGGCCTAATCACCCAACATCTGTGCCCAACCTAACTAAGGCTCTTATGGATGAATGGAAGTAAGTCCGCGCAGTTCCAACATCTAGTGGAAAACCTTCCCAGAAGAATGCAGGCTGTTATGGCAGCAAAGGGGGGACCAACTCCATATTAATACCCATGATCTTGGAATGAGATGTTCGATGAGCAGGTGTCCACATACACTAAAAGACCAAAAGTATCTGTATGTAACCGGTGTGAAATTGCTAGCTAGTTAATGAGGTGCGCGCTGTTGTGTCTTTGGCATCATTAAAAAACGAAGACTGTTATTTTATCAAATCAATTGTCTGTAATCATTATTACGTGATTAAACTAAATCATGTAAATGTAAATAACGTCGGGGAAGCACAGAAAAACTTCAGATTACAATGTTATAATTTTCCTGAATATAACTCTTCAGATATTTTAATATCTGATCAATTAGTATTCTATTAATTAATTATTCTTTACCTCACATCAGTCTCATTCCAAACGTCGTAAATTGTTGGTTATCTGCACAAACCCAGCCTTTACTATGAATCGTCCATACACCAATTGGCTTAATCATTTCTTTACTAACTAACTAAATAATCACAGAAATGCATAAACAAACAAACAGTATATATGTTACTAACAAATGAAGATTCCCTAGTGGGCCAAGCCAATATGACGGCTTGGTGGACAAAGGGGAGTTGGTGTGGACTGAGAAAGAGCGGGAAAGACAAAAGGGATCACTACACACAGTTGATAACAATATTAATTGAAATGCTAATCCTTTGCACATGTACGCTAACTCATTGGGGAATAATTGCAATCAACATATATTTACGCCCATGTGTCGTGATCTTTTCTGTTGGAAACTGGTCCTTCTGCTGGAGAGTTCATCCAAGTCTCTCTCTCTTTCTGTCTCTCTTTTCCCTGAAGATAAAAGTATTTTTGTGGTTAGAATTGATACATCAGAGTCCCATTCAGAAATATTCTCAATGCTTCGGCGGTTGCCGGTATTCGCATCACAGGTTTACATCATTTCTAGCTGCAGACTAGTAGACTTATTCTGTAGGGATCAATAGTCTCAGAGTTTAACCCTTTCCAGCTGTGTAGCCAATGCTCCACATGGTATTTTTAAGAATTTGCTTAGTCTAAACTATTCACAATCACAGCTCACGCTGTGGGTTTGCTCAGTCTTGGTCCTCAAACCTATGCCACCTCAGCTTACACCGAGGTATGTGTGCTCTAAAGAGGATTTCCTCATGAGGGTTTTATATTTGAAACAATAAAAAAGGCAGTTCTATGATGCTGAATTATGTCTGTGCTCACGGGGGCGGGCCAATGACTTTGTCAAACTTGAAAGGGAATACAATTCTCCCACATTAAAGGTTTAACCTCACATCATTTCACAAATAGTTTCATCTTTACTGATTCATTTTATACAATATGCAAACCTCATAACGGTGGCACCTGTATAAACAGAGTTATGGTAATATGGCTGTATTGTCTTTCGTGAGGTAACAAACATGAAACAAAACGGACCGGGTCGCAGCTGGCTTCTCCACCGACTGTTTACACATTCTCCAAAACATGGATATTGTTCAGTCCTCAAATTCTGTGATGTAGCAGAAGTTCCTTTGTTCTGCTGTGAAACTCTCTCTTCCTATACTGCATGACCAGGGGGAAAGACGACCTGAGATAACAGAACCTCAGTGAAGGAGAGAGCAAAAGAGAGGGGGAAGCCACGATCTAGACACAGAAAGGGCCATGTCATGACAACGCTAATAGCGGTTCAATCAGTGACGTCAATCGCTCTGAGACCTTGAAGTAGTGGTTTCCCTTGCTCTGCAAAGGCCGTGGCTTTTGTGGAGTGATAGGTAATGATTATTTGAGGGTGACTGTTGTCGATGTGTGCAAAGGGTCCCTGGTTCGAGCTCAGGTAGGGGCGAGGAGAGGGACGGAAGCACAACTGTTTCATTGATGCTGTTGACCCGGATCTCTAGTTGCTGCAGAAAAGTAGGAGGTCAAAAGAGTGGTGAGTGCAACCGGTGTGAAATGGTTTGCGGGGTGCGTGCTAATTGTGTTTAAATTGGTGACATCACTCGCTCTGAGACCCTGAAGTAGTTATTTACCTTGCTCTGCAAGGGCTGAGGTTTTTGTGGAGCGATAGGTAACGATGCTTTGAGGGTGACTGTTGTCGATGTGTGCAGAGAGTCCCTGGGGCGAGGAGAGGGACAGAAGCAACACTGTTACACTGTTACAATTTCCATTCAGGAGAATGGAAATGTACTAAATGTCCAGATACCACTGCTTTTAATCAGGGCAAGGTGACCAGAAACATGACCGAATACAAACAGTGTAGCTATTCCCTCCGCAAGGCAATCAAACAAGCTAAGCGTCAGTATAAAGACAAAGTAGAATCGCAATTCAATGGCTCAGAAACAAGAGGTATGTGGCAGGGTCTACAGTGAATCACGGGTTACAAAAAGAAAACCAGCCCTGTCACGGACCAGGATGCCTTGCTCCCAGGCAGACTAAATCACTTTTTTGCCCGCTTTGAGGACAATACAGTGCCACTGACACGGCCCGCAACCAAAACATGCGGACTCTCCTTCACTGCAGCCGAGGTGAGTAAAACATTTAAACGTGTTAACCCTCACAAGGCTGCAGGCCCAGACGGCATCCCCAGCCGCGCCCTCAGAGCATGCGCAGACCAGCTGGCTGGTGTGTTTACCGACATATTCAATCAATCCCTATCCCAGTCTGCTGTTCCCACATGCTTCAAGAGGGCCACCATTGTTCCTGTTCCCAAGAAAGCTAAGGTAACTGAGCTAAACGACTACCGCCCCGTAGCACTCACTTCTGTCATCATGAAGTGCTTTGAGATACTAGTCAAGGACCATATCACCTCCACCCTACCTGACACCCTAGACCCACTCCAATTTGCTTACCGCCCAAATAGGTCCACAGACGATGCAATCTCAACCACAATGCACACTGCCGTAACCCATCTGGACAAGAGGAATACCTATGTGAGAATGCTGTTCATCGACTACAGCTCAGCATTTAACACCATAGTACCCTCCAAACTCATCATCAAACTCGAGACCCTGGGTCTCGACCCCGCCCTGTGCAACTGGGTACTGGACTTCCTGACGGGCCGCCCCCAGGTGGTGAGGGTAGGTAACAACATCTCCACCCCGCTGATCCTCAACACTGGGGCCCCACAAGGGTGCGTTCTGAGCCCTCTCCTGTACTCCCTGTTCACCCACAACTGCGTGGCCATGCACGCCTCCAACTCAATCATCAAGTTTGCGGACGACACAACAGTGGTAGGCTTGATTACCAACAACGACGAGACGGCCTACAGAGAGGAGGTGAGGGCCCTCGGAGCGTGGTGTCAGGAAAATAACCTCACACTCAACGTCAACAAAACTAAGGAGATGATTGTGGACTTCAGGAAACAGCAGAAGGAACACCCCCCTATCCACATCGATGGGACAGTAGTGGAGAGGGTAGTAAGTTTTAAGTTCCTCAGCGTACACATCACAGACTAACTGAATTGGTCCACCCACACAGACAGCATCGTGAAGAAGGCGCAAAAGCACCTCTTCAACCTCAGGAGGCTGAAGAAATTCGGCTTCTCACCAAAAGCACTCACAAACTTCTACAGATGCACAATCGAGAGCATCCTGTCGGGCTGTATCACCGCCTGGTACGGCAACTGCTCCGCCCACAACCGTAAGGCTCTCCAGAGGGTAGTGAGGTCTGCACAACGCATCACCGGGGGCAAACTACCTGCCCTCCAGGACACCTACACCACCCGATGTCACAGGAAGGCCATAAAGATCATCAAGGACAACAACCACCCGAGCCACTGCCTGTTCACCCCGCTATCGTCCAGAAGGCGAGGTCAGTACAGGTGCATCAAAGCTGGGGCCAAGAGACTGAAAAACAGCTTCAAGGCCATCAGACTGTTAAACAGCCACCACTAAAATTGAGTGGCTGCTGCCAACACACTGACTCAACTCCAGCCACTATAATAATGGGAATTGATGGGAATTGATGTCAAATATATCACTAGCCACTTTAAACAATGCTACTTATTATAATGTTTACATACCCTACATTATTTATCTCATATGTATACGTATATACTGTACTCTATATCATCTACTGCATCTTTATGTAATACATGTATCACTAGCGACTTTAAACTATGCCACTTTGTTTACATACTTATCTCATATGTATATACTGTGCTCGATACCATATACTGCATCTTGCCTATGCCGCTCTGTACCATCACTCATTCATATATCTTTATGTACATATTCTTTATCCCTTTACACTTATATGTGTATAAGGTAGTAGTTTTGGAATTGTTAGCTAGATTACTCGTTGGATATTACTGCATTGTCGGAACTAGAAGCACAAGCATTTCGCTACACTCGCATTAACATCTGCTAACCATGTGTATGTGACAAATAACATTTGATTTGATTTAAATGTATTGTGAAGATCAAATATGACTGTCAGATAGATTGGAATTGTATAGGTGATTGTATGGACTCTATTCATTCTATTTCTATATTCAAAATGCCTTTCCATGGGGGCGGCAGGTAGCCTAGTGGTTAGAGCGTTGGGCCAGTAACCGAACGACTGCTGGACTGAATCCCAGAGCTGACAATGTAAAAATCTGTTGTTTTGTCCCTGAACAAGGCAGTTAACCCACTGTTCCCCGGTAGACCATCATTGTAAATAAGAATTTGTTTTTAACTGACTTGCTGTGACAGGTTTCTTCTTCCTCCTCTGAGGAGGAGTAGAAGAGATCGGACCAATGTGCAGCGTGTTAAGTGTCCATTTTAGTTTATTAAACTGAACACTAAAGAATACAAAATAACAAAGGTGCAGACTCCGGCCGCAAAACCTGAACCTATAGGGGAGGGTCTGGGTGGGTGTCTGTCCGCAGTGGCGGCTCTGGTGCGGGACGTGGACCCCACTCCACCATAGTCTTTGTCTGCCTTTTAACCCGCCTCCGTGGCCTCTTTAAAGCGGCAACCCTCGATGCAGACCTCGGACTGGGGACCCTAGCAATGGGTCCCGAATGGACGGGAGATTCCGGCAGCACTGGACAGGCGGGAGTCTCCTGCAGCTCCGGAGTGAAGGGCGACTCCGGCAGCTCAGGACAGGCGCGAGACTCCGGCAGCTCAGGACAGGCGGGAGACTCCGGCAGCTCAGCACAGGCGGGAGACTCTGTAGGGAGGAGACGGAGAGACAGCCTGGTGTGGGGGGCTGCCACCGGAGGGCTGGTGCGTGGAGGTGGCACCGGATAGACCGGACCGTGAAGGCGCACTGGAGCTCTCGAGCACCGAGCCTGCCCAACCTTACCTGGTTGAATGCTCCCCGTAGCCAGGCCAGTGCGGCGAGGTGGAATAGACCGCACTGGGCTGTGCTGGTGAACCGGGGACACCATTCATAAGGCTGGTGCCAGGTACCCCGGCCCGAGGAGACGCACTGGAGACCAGATGCGCTAAGCCGGCTTCATGGCACCTGGCTCGATGCCCACTCTAGCCCGGCCGACACGAGGTGCTGCTATGTACCGCAACAGGCTATGCACGCGCACCGGGGACAGCCGCGCTTCCAGCCGCGCTGCCGTGCTGCCCTCTCATACCGCTGCCTCCAGCTCTGCCTTGGGGCGGCGATATTCCCCAGCCTGTGCCCAGGGTCCTTTGCCGTCCAGGATCTCCTCCCATGTCCAGGAGTCCTGAGATCGCTGCTGCTGCCCGTTACCATGCTGCTTGGTCCTTTGGTGGTGGGTGATTCTGTGACATGTTTCTTCTTACTCCTCTGAGGAGGAGTAGGAGAGATCGGACCAATGTGCAGCGTGGTAAGTGTCCATTTCAGTTTATTAAACTGAACACTAAAGAATACAAAATAACAAAGTGAATGATACAAACGAAAACCGAAACAGTCCTGAAATATGAAACAAACATTACAACAGGAAACAATCACCCACAACTCAAAGGTGAAACCAGGCTACCTAAGTATGGTTCTTAATCAGGGACAACGATTGACAGCTGCCTCTGATTGAGAACCATACCAGGCCAAACACAGAAATCCCAAATTATAGAAAAAAGAACATAGACAACACACCCCAACTCACGCCCTGGCCATACTAATACAAAACAAAGGAACTAAGGTCAGAACGTGACACTTGCCTAGTTAAATAAAGGTTACATAAGAAAAATATCAAAAATACAGTCCTGCCAGATACAGCCCTGCCATTAGTTGAAGCCAGCCAATCCAATAGTTTCAGAAAAGTAGTTGCTTTCTCACATTTGTATTGAAATAGTCAACAAAAAAATAGCAGAAAGGACAGAATAAATGTTGTTGATTATTGAGGTGACTTATGCAGCTGGCGCTCTATGTAGAGAGAAAGGTGAAAGATCACGATCTGTGCACTAGAGCTGAGAGTATATTGTGACGAAACTAATTGAATTAACAAAATAGCACCACACAGCCTCTGAGGGCTCAGTAGTAAAACCAAACGGTGCCCTCGCACACTAAGCCCTCGCACTGACCTACAAATGTCATCTCACTATCTCGCCATCCAATCCCCTACTATTGCGGCATGCTCCTATCACTATGAGTATTGAAATTAATCAGTGGGCAGACAATCTCATTATGTCCACCTATTCTAGGCCTACTGCACCTACACAATGCGCACAAAACAGCCTTTGAGGTGGATATACAGGCGGAGAGACACCCACTGAAAGACAGGAACAAATAGACAGCCCTGTATGTCTCCTGCACTCCGCTGTTTCTTTAGATCACAGTGGCATGGCCATGATCTGATATTCTGGGAAACCTGTCCTGGCGCGCCATCTCCTCACACTCATGTTGTTTGGCCCCAGACCCCATCCTCCTCCCCCTAAAGGCTCATTCATATTCCAGCAGTCTCTCCCAGACAGAGACAGCGCATCAGCAGCCAGAAACCCATCAATATTACATCCCAATCTTAGTCTGTGCAGCTCGCACACACAGCTCCTTAAACCAAAGGACAAACGCTCCCCTCGACAATGAAAATGATCTATCATCTCTGTTTGTGACAACTCGTCTAACAAGTGGTCACAAGCGTCACTATGGATTCACACAATGGTAATGGCTGTATCTTCCGCCCGGTTTTCTCTCAAGTCTGTCCCAGCTCTATTTCGGTATCAAGATTAGATTTTGTTGTCTACCTCCCTCAGAATTGTACTCTACCATAACCAAAGTTATGTTTATTTAGGCCTGTATTTATGGTGTCAACATAAAGGCTTTATTGTGAAATGTCTGTATTATGTTCAGGATTCCGTTGGAACACGAAGGGCACAAAGACAAAGAGCCAGAACAAACAATGCGGGCAAATGAGAACAAACGACATTGCCGTGTTTTGAGTAGATTCGTGTTTGGTAATGGTTGAGCAGTGTTTGGTAATGGTTGAGCCGTGCTTGGTAATGGTTGAGCCGTGTTTGGTAATGGTTGAGCCGTGTTTGGTAATGGTTGAACCGGGGAGCAGAAGTGCATGACACCAGATGTTGCATGGAGCCAAACTGCTCTTGATGGAGAGATTGGCTCCGCTCTCCGCGGCTGAGACGGCGTGCATTCTCATCAGCCCAGGGTCATTACGAGCCTCTCCTGCTCTACCTGATATCCCCAACCATATGGCTGTGGCTGACGCAGGCCCACACACACACACACACATCTGAACCCTGACTGCAGTGTTCAAGCTGTAGACGCGGACAGTTTTATGTCCTCATTTATCTCGGTGACTAAATGATACATCACCTGCCAGGGAATAGGTGAATAGAGGGAACAGAGGGTGGAGGGTGAGAACAAGCATGTGTCCCTAAGAGGCCTTTTTGCATGAAATTGGTTCAGATGGCAGCAGAAACTTCACGAAGTCTGTCAAGCAGTTGTGTTAAAGTTCTGGTGCATACTGTCTATTTTCTGTCTCCGCTCTCTCTCTCTTGCCCTCAATTCTCACATTCATCAGGTGGCACCTGGTCTCCATGGTACAGTGTATCCATGGAGGAAAATGCTTGTGTGATGTTTGAGTGAGAGTGAGGTGAGGACAAGGTGAGCTATGGCTCTGGGTGAGGTAGGCAGACTGTTTAGTATCCTCAGTAGGTTTCTCCAGAGCTGCATATTCAACCCAGAGACTCCTTCCTGCACGACACCTGTCTTTGTTCTTCCTTTTATCTCTACCTGAGCTCATCTCCCAGGGAACACGGAACCATGCTACAGAGAGAGTAATGCAGTTCTGTGTGAGGCCTTAGCAGTTAATTCCACAGCAACCACATATTGAGAACCACAGGCAACCGCTTAGAATGGGTCACCGTACCTACAAAGAGAAAACGTCAAATTAAAATGTCATAATAAAACCTGCACCCATTGAATTACTGTACGGTGTAAGGCAACAGCATAACCTAGGTCATACAATGGTAGTGAACTACATCTTTCATGTTAAAGATGAATAACAAAGTGAGATAGAAGTTCTATGTAACATCTGGAAGTGTCTGCCTTCTGCTTGGACTTGAATTAGTGCTACTTACATTATAATAAAATACATCTAAAGGAAGCAGTGTGTATGCCACGGTGTCTGTCTGTCTGTCTGTCTGTCAAGAGAGGGCTGAAAACCACAGGATAGTCGGTTCGATTCTCCGGACCACCATTTGTAAAATGTGTCCACGCATGACTAAGTCGCTTTGATAAAAGCGCCTGCTAAATGGCATATACTGTATGCAATTGATTATTTCCACAAACAATACTGAACAATTACAGACAAGTGTTAGGACACCGCTATGCAACTGATTATCTTTGTTTGGGGAATTACTTTTGTTACCCATTTGAATAAAGTAGAACGATATTCAAACGTTTTGTTCACTTTAAGCAAGGTTTAGAAATGAATTCCCATGATTCGCTAGGGAAGAGAGGAGAACGAGTGATAGACTTTGACCAACAGGGTTGGTCTCTGCTATGTTTCAATGACTTTCTAGATGTAAAAGTTGTCGGTGCAGGGAGCCAGCAGCATTCCATTCTATTCCTCCCCGCTGAGTGTCCGGGCCAGGAGCAGCCCAGCCTGTGTATGGTGTAGCTTATCTCTCCTCCCAGACACTAATAGGCCTGGCCACCATCTGACTGTGTGTTTTCATGAGCCCAACAGAGATGTGTTTGATCAAATTAATCAACGTGAGAGCTACAGCATTGTGCATCTAATAACGTTTTGTAGACAAAATACAATGTAGGAGCAGGCCCAACCTGTCACTCATCACGGTTTCATCCTCACATTAATATTGATGGGCTTTAGTCTGGATCCAATCTAAGCAGCACATCTGTCACCCAGTTTTTAATTGACAAACTGACAGGAATGTTAAAAGCTTTTTTTGCAATTGTTTTCACATGGGTTTAGTATCCTGTGAAATTGAATTAGAAAGGGCGCAGTTAGCTACTGAATATTCCGAGAGAGAGAAAGTTAAGGGTCATTGCTTGTCCAACCCCGTGAAGGAAGAATGAATAATCCACACTCTGTGGACCAGGAAAGTGAGTTTGGACTGGCATTTTTTTACTGAAAATAACCAGAAACTCCCCTTAATCTCTTCCATAGAAAGCAACATCCTTGTGTAGTGTGAAATCCTACAGTGCCACAGATGACCAGGTGAGTCTGGGGTTTGAAGAGCGTGACGCGCAAGTGATTGAAAAGAGAGACGCATAGGCTTGGGTGGTATTCTGTATACCAGGGTATTTTGAAATACAGACGGTCCCAAAAAAACTGTATTGATTTGGGGTAGGGATGGACATGAGTACTCGAATGGATGTCAAATCTTGATCTTTAAAATATATAACCCCCTCCAAAAAAAAGTCCTCTCACTGTCAACTGCGTTTATTTTCAGCAGACTTAACATGTGTAAATATTTGTATGAACATAACAAGATTCAACAACTGAGACATCAACTGAACAAGTTCCACAGACATGTGACTAACATAAATGAAATAATGTGTCCCTGAACAAAGGGGGGTCAAAATCAAAAGTAACAGTCAGTATCTGGTGTGGCCACCAGCTGCATTTAGTACTGCAGTGCATCTCCTCCTCATGGACTGCACCAGATTTGCCAGTTCTTGCTGCGAGATGTTACCCCACTCTTCCACCAAGGCACCTGCAAGTTCTTCACTGGCCATGGCAGAACACCGACATTCCTGTTAGAATGAACGAGCAGTATGGCTGGTGGCATTGTCATGCTGGAGGGCCATGTCAGGATTAGCCTGCAGGAAGGGTACCGTGAAATGTACAGTTTTGTCACACAACACAATGCCACAGATGTCTCATATTTTGAGGGAGTGTGCAATTGGCATGCTGACTGCAGGAATTTCCACTAAAGCTGTTGCCAGAGAATGTAATGTTCATTTCTCTACCATAAGCCACCTCCGTCAATGCTGGGAGAGTAAGACAATCACAGAGAGCAAGCCCGCACCAATTATATCAGTGATAAACCCAGTGCTCCTCCCCCCCATTCCTATACCTCAAAGAGCCAGGCATGCAAAGGGAAATTAACATACATCTAGATAGCACTGCCCCATTTTGCAATATTTTTTGTCTGAAATACTGTAAAACTATTTGGTGGGATATGCTTTGTGGCTGCCCAAACAGGCAAGTGAAAATGTGTCTTGAAGACAACGTTAATTTGCTTTGACTCTAGCGTTCAATTTGTACATGTGCACTTGTGGGGCACAACAAAAAAGACCCCAAGCCAAGCGTCACCGTTCTTCACCCTAAATTTCCTTTCGTTTCCCTCCGTGTCTCATACAATCAATTGCGTTCCGACCGCTTCCTCCACACACGCATGCTGAGTGCACACACAAGCTCCCGTTAGGCCTACATAAATAAATTCCTAGAAAAACGTATCTAAGTGATGGGATACACAAGCTATATTCCTTGCCAAGTGATGACAGTTTTATCACAAACGTAAAATGGACTTGTTGATTGAAGTAGGAAAATATGTGTTCCAACAATGAGCTGCAGTTTTGGAATAAATGCATCCTGTCTATTTCTGCTTAACTGCTTTGCGAACTGCTAGTGCCATTTAGAATTGGTTAGCCTCGGCTATAACCCCCCTAAACGTGGGTTCCACACTGAAAATATGCAAAAACGTTAGTTTGATAAAGACAAAGAGGGTATTTTCATCAGAATCATTAAGCATAATATGGTAATAGTAATGAATTACAGCCACAACATCTGTTTGGTGAGTAGGGATAAAAACGTTTGGAAAGAAATAGCACCTCTTGTGTGCACTGCCTGTAATAGTGTATACCCTGGTATGGTATAGGAATGGTAAGAAGTATGATAAACCAAAAATGATTGACACTGACCACACCGATCACTTATTGCAAGCATTTTACTGATATCCTATACTAGTTTGCAAATATGGGTGATTGTTAATAGGACTATCAACTATCAAATTAGTACTCATAGTTTAAAGCATAATAAGAAAAACTGTGGTGCACATTAATGTTATAAACTTATCGTTCTATTTAGCCTGGTCGCATTAATTCAGGCAATTTATTGTGATATGGATTGTTGTCCATTTTGCCCAGCTCTAGTATGTAGGGATGCCCAGCTCTAGTATATATATATAGTATGTAGGGATGACAGAGACCGTGACAGAGACCGTGGGAGTTTCCCTTGAGTACAACATTATCAAGAAGCTGCGGACCGGACTAAAATGAAATCTTGTGAAAACGGAAGAGAATGTACTGAAATAAATCCCTGGTCAGTGGAGACAGGAACATAGAGCTCACCTTGACGGACGTACTCCTCATGTTCGTGGTGCACCAGCTCTGCCACACAGCCCCCGTAGCGCAGGCGCGTGTCGGGGTCGTAGGCCTTGAGCGTCTCGCTGGAGCTGTAGGACTTCTGGGTGGCCACGCGGCACTCCTCGGGCTCCCGGGACGCCATAGCATGGTGGAAGTCCTTCCTGCAGCGGCCCCGGGTCAGGGAGCAGTGCCGCCGCTCCTTTGTGTCCATCTTCACTGCGTCCGGCGTAGATGCTCTGAGGGGATTGGCTTAGGTTGATGCGCTCACCTGTTAGGGGTGACAGCGAGGGAGAGAGAGAGAGAGAGAGAGCAGAGCATGCATGAAAACTGACACGTCAAAGTAACACGTTCACTTCCTAGAATACTAAGAGAACGCTGAACTGGACTGCAAAGACAGAGGAAAAAGAACTGGACTGAAAACTATGCTTGTTCAAATATTGGGCCACCACACAGTGTTGTCTTAAGTACCTTACCTATCTTTAGTATCTATCAGTGACATGAAGTCCCTTACACTGCCTGTGAGAGTCATGCTCTTTCCGTGGAAATGGAAAGAAATATACCAAACAAGTATTTAACAGTGAAAATCTATTTTGGAGACATCAAGTCAACACAGAATGGGAGCCCCATGGGGATTGTTGGAGTTCCATTCCAAATCTCCTGCTGGGGTTAAAGAGATACACTCATCAACACAATCAACACCTGACTGACTACACTGTCAAAACGCAGTCAGGACACACTCTCCCACTCACACAGTGAGCAGGCAGTCTCTGCAGGTGGGATGAGGACTGGGGAGCTTCACTGTGTCTCAGGCTCATTATTGAGTTAGTTCTGTTCTGACTCCCCCAGTGAATCATAGCCAGCAGGCTCTGCTGGAGGGAGGAGGCCTCTGTCCAGACGCTCAGTGACACCAGCCCACTCTGCATCTGTCTGTGAGGCTGAGGCTGTGCTACACCAGCCAGGCCCAGCCAAGGCCTCACAACAACCACCACCACCATCAGCAGCTGAGAAGCAGGAAACTATGGCGGCAAAGAGCAGGTAGTATAATGCATCTCCCTTTGAATAGTAGACCTCTGATTAGAACAAAACTAACACTTTTGCTATCCATCTTAACAATGTTCACACAGCAACAGGTTCAGATGAACTGCACAAAAGAATAGTACAACCATGACTACTATTTGAAGCTCACAGGCATAACCTCATAGGCATAAAAAGTGGAAAGATTCTTGTTACACTTGTCCTTGTTACTTCAACAACCGATAAGCAGCATATGAAAGAACACTTTGCTTCTCTCGTATACTATTTTGTAGTTTCAAAATGTTTACAGGAAACAAAGGAACAATCGATTGATAACAGCTTGCATATGAAGCTTTTAAACATTTACTTTTAATTCCACTGACTGGGCATGTAGCTGAGGGCAGATCAATAATTTTAATAAGGTTTTATTTGAAGTGTTTACATATCAAGAGGAATCTCCACTCTGGGCATTGATTACCAGCAGTACTTACACACACAAAGGCCTCATCATGGTAAGTGGTAAACGCTGACACTCATCTGGACTGACAATATTAACCCACTCAACAATAGACAAGAAGTGAGTCATGATGACACATACAGGACAGTGTCTCTTATGTAGATCTCTCTCATCTACTATGGCCCCGGCCAACCTTGCTTGTGGTCACTGGTTACCCACATGAAAAAATGCTACCGTTTACCATAGAATACTACAGCACTTACTATAGTGGGAGAGTGTGTCCTAATTGTGTAGTAAACTGTAGTTTACTACACAATAATACTAAACTACACACTGTAGTATCCCCCGATCATGTGTTTTACTTACTATAGAATGTTGTAGAATACAATTGTAAATACTGAAGTAATGTCTGCAAAAACACTACAGTCTGCAAAACCACTTCACTTTTTATTATTATAGGGGAACAATGAAAGAAAGCTGTGGAACTGGCTTCGAGGTCCAAAGTTGAGTTTGAGGGTACTATAGCTGTGCTGCCATCCTGTTAGAAGGTAACATATTATTTTATTACAATGGTTAAGATGTATTTTCATTGTGTTCCATGGTGTTATTCGCCCCCTAGTGGAGCTTTCTGGTACTTAGAAAGACTGTACGCAAACAGGAAGTAGAGAATTCGTTCTGCACGATAGCAGCTAAAAGCAGCTAAAAACAACGTTGCGGAGGGCTTTTAGTCTAGTTATTTCTTGTCACGCTTCAGCCTCGGAAAATATTTGTTTGTAAGTTTGATTCAAGCCTTTAGCTAGTGATGATAATCTTGTTATTGACAGAGTTGCTTACATATATCAATGTTGGTTGGTTGCATTTCCTCACACAAATTACAATGCCTTTCATGTATGTCGTTAGCTGTATTACTTTGCTTGTGCGATATGCAAACAAATCGTAAAATATACACTACTGTAGTTTTGTTACTGTTTCTAGTGTAATATGCTTTGTTATTCTACAGAGATGGTTGTACATTATTAGAGTAATTAAAGGAGTTAGCCAATTACCATATGAGTAACAATTAGCTATATGGTTTGGCATCATGCCACATGCATGGTACCTTACTGTGCTTTGTATTCATGCAACTTCAAATGTATAATGTACAACTACAGTATGTCGGTGTGAATTGAATAGTAAAGTATATTATTTTCTGTATTTTGCAGTTTCACAACATAAACGTTTTCAATATATTAATTCAAGGAAAGTCATGCCTTGGGAGTTTTATTGAAGACTTAGTTGTTAGCTATCTGTCTAGTTTTGCATGGGAACGCAATTCAAGGGCAGAATAGTGAAAAAACTTCATCACGCCGGGCTCAAGCACAGGAATAACTGCACACAGTGGATATGTTTCTACGTTCATCAGCCAACAAAGCCTCTGATCCTATGGAAGACCAGCAGTCTACCGTACAACAACCAGAGCCAGGAGTTCAACACAGAAAGATGGAGGAGTCTCTTCAGCACATTGGGACCAAGTCTGTCAACAAGATCAAGGTCATCAAAACAGTCAAACAGATCCTCAGCGGCGAGTTCTGCAGCCATCAAAGCACGTGCCAAGGCGGACGCAGCACCACGCTCAAGTCTCCTATGCTGAGAAGGAAGCTTCTGTGATGAAGCAAAAAGCTGCCCTCGATGCAAGTTTATATTTTTTGCAATTTGAGCGAACAGCTGCTGCTGCGTTGGCTGAAGCTGCAGCCCTTGAAGAATCAGAACGCAGAGAGCGTCGCAAAGAACTAGACACAGGGACACAGCCCTTAAGTCCAGTCCAACTTACTTGTGAGTATGTGCAACAACCTGCTAGGCCCTACTTTGCTGAACATCCATTTGAAGTAGAGAAACAAGAGCTTAGTGTTGACCCAGCTACATGCCATAATCCAGAAAGTAGCAAACAACAGAGCATGAGCAGAGACTCTCCGTTCAAAAGAAAGGAACAGCAGCATGGTGGAAATGGAAAACAAGCCCACTTCCAGTCACACACACAAAACTTCCCTGAGTCACAAGTGGCATCAGACCTCATCAAGTACCTCCTACGCAATGAGATGGAGAGTTCCGAACTCCTGAAGTTTGATGATCGCCCTGAACATTATTGGGCATGGAAAGCCTCCTTTCTCAATGCAACCGGAGACTTGAATTTATCAGCCAGAGAAGTTAGATCTAATTATCAAGTCGCTGGGGGCAGAGTCGTCTGAGCAAGCAAAGAGAATTAGATCTGTCCATATTTTCAACGCAACAACAGGGCTTAACATTGTCTGGCAACGACTAGAAGAGTGCTATGGTACACCCGAAGTGAACGAGAATCCACTGTTGAAGAACATTTTGATTTTCAACAAAGACAATCACAAACTAAGAGAACTAGGTGACATTCTTCGCGAACGGGAGTGTGCTAAAGTAGAAGGGTACCTCGCTTATTTGGACATATCTCGGGGGGGGGGTAAACCCTACAGTATAGAAACTTCCATTCAGTTTACAAGAAAAATGGACAGCACAGGGATCCAAATACAAGGAGGACTATCGGGTAGCATTCCCACCATTCTCGTTCTTCTCGAGATTTATCAGGAACCAGGCGAAAACTAGAAATGACCCCAGTTTCCCCCTCTGCACCTCAACTAACCAGCATCAAGGCACATGTGACTGTATACAAAACAGATGTGCCATCTGAGCCCTCAGACCACCAAACCAAACCCAGTAAGACAAGGGTTGAAAGCCCTGACCATCACTGCCCAATACATAACAAGCCTCATCCTCTTAAAAAGTGTTGTGGGTTTAGATACAAAACTCTAGATGAGCACAAATCATATCTCAAAGAGAATGGCATTTGTTTCCGATGTTGTGGGTCAACTCAGCATAGAGCTAAAGACTGTAAGGTGTCAATCAAGTGCCCTGAGTGCGAGAGCGACAGACATCTTGCTGCTCTGCATCCAGGCCCAGCCCCTTCAAATACAGACACCGCTACAGCAGAGACAGAGCATGGCAGGGAGCAAGATGACAATGCTCTTCTATCTGTCACCTCAAAGTGTACGGAGATCTGTGGTGAGGCAGTCAATCGAAAAACATGTTCAAAAATATGCCTAGTCAAAGCTTATCGTGCTTGATGAACAGAGCAACAAATCTCTGGCCAGGACAAAGATCTCTTCAACATCAATGACAGCTCTGCTCCATACACCATGAAGACCTTTTCTGGGGTAACAGAGACTTCAGGCAGGAGAGCCGTCAACTTCATGGTGGAGTCTATAGACGGACACATGCAGCTCACTCTCCCTACTCTGATAGAGTGTGACATGAGGCCAGACGATAGGATGGAGATTCCCTCCCCCGACATTGCGTGTCATCATACCCATCTTCAACCAGTGGCGGACAAAATTCCAGCTGCGGAACCAAACGCTCCCATCCTCCTGCTCTTGGGACGAGACATCTTAAGGGTACACAAGGTACGAGAGCAAATCAATGGGCCCCACGACATTCCTTATGCACAGCGACTCGACCTTGGGTGGGTCATTGTGGGTGAGGTCTGTCTGTGAACGTCTCACTGACCAGCCAATGTTAACGTGTTCAGGACAAACATACTTCATAATGGCCGCACATCCTATCTGAGCCCTTGCCCTGACATCATCCAGGTAAAAGACAACTACAACAGTGTAGCTCAGAAACACATCTCTCCCTCTACAGTGCACCCAAGAGATTCAAGCACAACTGTGAACACAGACAGCCTGGGATGTTCCGTGTTCGACAAAACACAAGACGATGATAAACCAGCACCATCAGTGGAGGACAAAGACTTCTTGGACATTATGGACAAACAGGTTTTCCAGGATGATGGAAACAACTGGGTGGCTCCACTACCCTTTCGCCCCACTAGAAGTAGCCTTCCTAATAACAGGGAGCAGGCCATGAACCGTCTCACATCACTTCGCAGGACTTTAGACAAAAAGCCTGACATGAAGCGTCATTTTATTGACTTCATGCAGAAGATGCTGGATAACGACCAAGCCGAACCTTCTCCGCCACTAGAGGGAGACAAAGAACACTGGTATCTGCCCATATTTGGTGTTTACCATCCACAAAAGCCTGAACAAATAAGAGTAGCATTTGACTCCAGCGCTAAGTGTCAAGGTGTGTCACTTAACAATGTTCTGCTCAGTGGTCCAGACTTAAACAACACACTCCTGGGTGTCCTAGTGCGTTTCCGCAAGGATTGCATTGTGCTAACGGCAGATGTGCAACTCATTTTTTACTGTTTTGGTGTACGTGAGGATCACAGAGATTACTTAAGGTTTCTCTGGTATGAAGACAACAATCCAGATAGAAACGTAACTGAGTACAGGATGAAAGTCCATGTATTTGGGAACAGCCCCTCACCAGCCGTAGCCATCTACTGCATGAAACGAGCAGCTCTACAGGGTGAGAAAGAACACGGGTCAGAACCCAAGCAATATGTAGTGAGTAACTTCTACGTCGAAGATGGCCTGACATCAGTAGCTACTACAGAAGAAGCTATTACCATTCTAAGAAAAACACAAGCAATGTTAGCGGAGTGCAACATGAAACTACACAAGATTGTATCCAATAGCAAAACAGTTATGGAAGCCTTCCCCATGGACCGTGCAAAATACATAAAAGATCTGGACCTAGGAGTGGATCCTCTCCCCTTTCAACGGAGTCTGAGACTTTCCTGGAACCTGGAAACAGACAGCTTCTCATTCCAGGTGTCCCACAATGAAAAGCCTTTTATGCGGAGAGGCATCCTGTCCATAGTGAATAGTCTTTATGACCCCCTTGGGTTCGTGGCTCCAATAACAATGCAAGGGAAAGCCTTAAATCAGAGAACTGTCTTCTGATCAGAGTGAGTGGGATGCCCCCCTTCCCACAGAAAAATAAGAGGAATGGAAAATGTGGAAGGAATCTTTGATGGAGTTGGAACATCTGTATATTCAGCGAACCTACATCCCAGTTTCCTTGTCTACCACTCAAAGAAGAGAGCTACACATCTTCTCGGATGCCTCTACAGTAGCCATAGGAGCGGTAGCCTACCTGAGAGTTATTGACTCGGAAGGTCATGACAAATGGATTTGTCATGTGGAAAACAAAATTGGCTCCTCGTCCGGCCATCCCACGCCTAGAACTGTGTGCGGCTGTGCTAGCTGTTGAGATGTATGAACTGATCAGAGATGAAATGGACATTAACGTAAAGGCAGCCAAGTTCTACACAGACAGTAAGATAGTTCTCGGTTACATCCACAATGTCACCAAAAGATTCTATATGTATGTTGCCAATAGGGTAACTCGCATCAGGAAGTCTACCCATCCAGATCAGTGGTGTTATGTAAACACTGACAGCAATCCAGCAGACCATGCAACCAGGCCAATACTTGCTGCACTCTTAAAGCACACCAGTTGGTTCTGAGGTCCACCTTTCCTGACCCAAACAAACTCAAGCGAGCCTGAGAACATACGTTTTGACCTCGTAGAGCCTCACGCAGATGCAGAGATTCGACCAGACGTCACTGTCTTCACCACTAAGGTTTCTGGAGCTCAACTCGGCTCTCATCGCTTTGAGAGGTTCTTAAGCTGGAAAGCTCTCAATTGAGTCACAGCACGACCCATTCATGTTTCCAGATCCTTCCATGAAGGTGCAGACATCACCAGCTGCAGAGGCTGGCATGACTGTAATATACCATGCGGTACAAGTGAGTTGTCACAAGCAAAACAGCAATCATTCACTGCGTGCAACATGAATCCTTCAAAGAGGAATTCAAATGACTTGAAAAAGGAAAAGAGTTCGCAAAACAAAGTACACTCAATAAGCTGAACCCAGTGAATGATGAGGATGGGTTGCTGAGGGTGGGAGGCTGCTTATCCTCTGCCCACATGTCACAAGACGAAAAACATCCTCTCATCATCCCACTGTAACAGTCGTCGGTGGATGAAGGTGAGGACCGAAGCGCAGCGTGGTACTTGTTCATGTTATTTATTTAAACTGACCAACGTCATACAAAGAAACAAAAAAGCACAACCGAAACAGCTCCGTCAGGTGCAAACCACACTAAACAGAAAGTATAATCACCCACAACTCAAGGGTGAAAACAGGCTGCCTAAGTATGGTTCTCAATCAGGGACAACGATTGACAGCTGCCTCTGATTGAGAACCATACCAGGCCAAACACAGAAATACCAAATCATAGAAAATACAACATAGACTACCCACCCAACTCACGCCCTGATCATACTAAAACAAAGACATAACAAAAGAACTAAGGTCAGAACGTGACACCCACGGACACATCATGTCGCCACTCTGCTGGTAAGACATTATCACGAGCAAGTGGCTCACCAGGGCCGTAATATTTCAGATGGAGCTATACGAGCAGCAGGCTTCTGGATTATTGGGAGCAAACGTCTGGTCTCTGGTATCATTCACAAGTGTGTCACCTGCCGAAAGGTTAGAGGAAGGTTAGTCGACCAAAAGATGGCTGACTTGCTTGCAGACAGACTCACATCTGAACCACCATTCACCAGCGTTGGCGTTGATGTGTTTGGACCATGGAATGTCATAACCAACCACTAGAAGTGGTAGTGCAGACTCCAAGCGCTGGGTGGTGCTCTTTACATGTATGTCTACTAGAGCAGTCCATATCGAGCTCATCGAATCCATGTCCACATCCAGCTTCATCAACGCGCTGAGGCGTTTTTTCGCTATCCGTCGAGGTACAAACTTTATAGGTGCCTGCAGGGAACTGGGTATCGACACAAATGACTCAGAACTGACTAAATACCTCTCAGATAAGGGATGTACTTGGATATTATTTAATCATCCACACTCGTCTCATATGGGTGGTTCTTGGGAGAGACTCAATAGGGTTGTCAGACATATCCTTGATGCTATGCTGTTTCATACGGGTTCCACTCGTCTCACACATGAGGTCATGAGCACTCTTATGTCTGAAGTTATGGCAATAATCAATGCGAGACCCCTAGGGACAGTGTCAACCGACCCTGACATGCCTGCCATTCTCACACCCTCAATGTTACTGACACAAAAGACCAGCGCTTCCTCAGCCCCTTCTGGATACTTCAGCATGAACGACCTTCATGGAAAACAGTGGAAGCAAGTCCAGTGTCTCGCTGACACCTTTTGGGAAAGGTGGAGACAGGAGTACCTGACAATGCTGCAGAGACGAAGAAAATGGACAGCAGAAAAGCCAAATGTAAAAGTAGGAGATGTCTTATTGAAAGTCAGTCAGGCACACAGAAATGTCTGGCTAGTCGGCTTGTGGTCAAAACCTTTCACAGTACTGACAAAAAGGTTAGGAAAGTAGAACTAAAAATTGTCAAGCAAGGAGCTGCTAAGGTGTTTCTGAGACCAATCTCAGAGATTGTTGTTCTTCTTTCTGAAGCATCCCAGAGACAAAAGATATAAATAGAAAGGACACTATTTGTTTCTTGATAAATGTTTTATTTCATACTGGCACAATTTCATTATACCATGCGGTCTCTCCTTCACTGCAGCCGAGGTGAGTAAGACATTTAAACGTGTTAACCCTCGCAAGGCTGCAGGCCCAGACGGCATCCCCAGCCGCGCCCTCAGAGCATGCGCAGACCAGCTGGCCGGTGTGTTTACGGACATATTCAATCAATCCCTATACCAGTCTGCTGTTCCCACATGCTTCAAGAGGGCCACCATTGTTCCTGTTCCCAAGAAAGGTAACTGAGCTAAACGACTACCGCCCCGTAGCACTCACTTCCGTCATCATGAAGTGCTTTGAGAGACTAGTCAAGGACCATATCACCTCCACCCTACCTGACACCCTAGACCCACTCCAATTTGCTTACCGCCCAAATAGGTCCACAGACGATGCAATCTCAACCACACTGCACACTGCCCTAACCCACCTGGACAAGAGGAATACCTATGTGAGAATGCTGTTCATCGACTACAGCTCAGCATTTAACACCATAGTACCCTCCAAACTCGTCATCAAGCTCGAGACCCTGGGTCTCGACCCCGCCCTGTGCAACTGGGTACTGGACTTCCTGAAGGGCCGCCGCCAGGTGGTGAGGGTAGGCAACAACATCTCCTCCCCGCTGATCCTCAACACGGGGGCCCCACAAGGGTGCGTTCTGAGCCCTCTCCTGTACTCCCTGTTCACCCACGACTGCGTGGCCATGCACGCCTCCAACTCAATCATCAAGTTTGCGGACGACACAACAGTGGTAGGCTTGATTACCAACAACGACGAGACGGCCTACAGGGAGGAGGTGAGGGCCCTCGGAGTGTGGTGTCAGGAAAATAACCTCACACTCAATGTCAACAAAACTAAGGAGATGATTGTGGACTTCGGGAAACAGCAGAGGGAAAACCTCCCTATCCACATCGATGGAACAGTAGTGGAGAGGGTAGCAAATTTTAAGTTCCTCGGCGTACACATCACGGACAAACTGAATTGGTCCACCCACACAGACAGCATTGTGAAGAAGGCGCAGCAGCGCCTCTTCAACCTCAGGAGGCTGAAGAAAGCACTCACAAACTTCTACAGATGCACAATCGAGAGCATCCTGGCGGGCTGTATCACCGCCTGGTACGGCAACTGCTCCGCCCTCAACCGTAAGGCTCTCCAGAGGGTAGTGAGGTCTGCACAACGCATCACCGGGGGCAAACTACCTGCCCTCCAGGACACCTACACCACCCGATGTTACAGGAAGGCCATAAAGATCATCAAGGACATCAACCACCTGAACCACTGCCTGTTCACCCCGCTATCATCCAGAAGGCGAGGTCAGTACAGGTGCATCAAAGCTGGGACCGAGAGACTGAAAAACAGCTTCTATCTCAAAGCCATCAGACTGTTAAACAGCCACCACTAACATTGAGTGGCTGCTGCCAACACACTGTCATTGACACTGACCCAACTCCAGCCACTTGAATAATTTGAATTGATGGGAAATGATGTTAATATATCACTAGCCACTTTAAACAATGCTACCTTATATAATGTACTTACCCTACATTATTAATCTCATATGCATACGTATATACTGTACTCTACATCATCGACTGCATCCTTATGTAATACATGTATCACTAGCCACTTTAACTATGCCACTTTGTTTACTTTGTCTACATACTCATCTCATATGTATATACTGTACTCGATACCATCTACTGTATGCTGCTCTGTACCATCACTCATTCATATATCCTTATGTACATATTCTTTATCCCCTTACACTGTGTATAAGACAGTAGTTTTGGAATTGTAAGTCAGATTACTTGTTGGTTATCACTGCATTGTCGGAACTAGAAGCACAAGCATTTCGCTACACTCGCATTAACATCTGCTAACCATGTGTATGTGACAAATAAAATTTGATTTTATTTGATTTTATTTTTACCAGGCGGGGAGTGTGCTGCCATCCTGTTGGAAGGTAACAGATTGTAATAAAATAATGGTTAAGATGGATTTTCATTGTGTTCCATGGTGTTATTCGCCCCCTAGTGGATATTTCTGGTACTTAGAAAGACTGTACGCAAACAGGAAGTAGAGAATTAGTTCTGCACGCATAGAAAGAAGCAGCTAAAAACAACACTACGGTGAAGTCTTTCAGTGTAGTTATTTCTTGTCACGCTTCAGTCTCTGAAAATATTTGTTTGTAAGTTCGATTCAAGCATTTAGCTAGTGATGATAATCTTGTTATTGATAGAGTTGCTTACATATCAATGTTGGTTGGTTGTATTTCCTCACACAAATTGCAATGCCTTTCATGTATGTCATTAGCTGTATTACTTTGCTCGTGCGTCATGCAAACTAAATGTAAAATATACAATACTGTAGTTTTGTTACTGTTTCTAGTGTAATATGCTTTGTTATTCTACAGAGATGGTTGTACATTATTAGCGTAATTAAAGGAGTTAGCCCATTACCATATGAGTAACAATTAGCTACAGTATATGGTTTGGCATCATGCCACATGCATGGTACCTTAGCACGTGCTTTGTATTTATGCAACTTCAAATGTATAATGTACAGCTACAGTATGTCGGTGTGAATTGAATACTAAAGTATATTAATAATAATAATAATATATGCCATTTAGCAGACGCTTTTATCCAAAGCGACTTACAGTCATGCGTGCATACATTCTACGTATGGGTGGTCCCGGGGATCGAACCCACTACCCTGGCATTACAAGCGCCATGCTCTACCAACTGAGCTACACAGGACCAGGACTGCATTGTCGGAACTAGAAGCACAAGCATTTCACTACCCTCGCATTAACATCTGCTAACCATGTGTATGTGACAAATAAAATTTGATTTGATACTCTTCAGTATCATTGTCACTTCAGAGCTGTGTGTGTGTTTTACAGATGACAGAGAAAAGCAGAGTACCAGTGTGGGACTATTACATGGAATTGGCACCAGGAAAAGCAAGGTGTCTTATTTGTGATAAAGATGTAAGCATGGGGTCAGCAACGGCTAAATCAACAAATACCACCAACCTGTGGAATCACCTTAAGAACACCCATCTAAAAGCCCATATCTATTATATTTCAAATAAAAGTGTTCATAGGCTTTTTTTGTCCTCCAATAATCGGTATCAGCGTTGAAAAATCATAATCGGTCGACCTCTAATATGAGCCCTTGCAGGGAAAGCGTACAGTTTTGTATACGTGTTGCCGTGGCGAGCACAGCCCTGTTTGTGAACACCTAAATGATGCCTCAGTGGCTTTAGCATGGAGCATGAAGAATACAGCACAAAGTTGCATATCAGGACAAACAAGATGGAGAACCTACATGTAATATAAATGATAAAGCTGTGGCAGACGTGAGACTAGCGTACCTGCTCCGATTGCAGTAGGGGCATTTTTGCCCTGCAGGGAAAGAAGGCAAGGGAAGAGAGGGACCTTGGTACAGACCAGTCACAGGCACACCGAGTGATTACAATACTTACTGTAAAGTATACATAAACCTAGATTACGTATGTATCCGTCTTCTGAAGGGACGAATTCTAACTAGATACACTACATGCAAATCTCACCTGATATCAGGGTGTGATTTACATTAAAGTCTGAGTGACACAAGCAAAGTTAGGATTATGCCCCAAGTGCAATTCACTTGGGGAACTAGGTCTATTTTCTGGGAAAGCTAGGTGAGATATACCCATCTATATTGCCCTATTGCCCTGTATACCCATCTATTCACTGCATTTGTATATGCAACGTTCAGTACGGAGCACCCAGTGAAACGTGACCCAGAGTGTGTGTGTGTGTGTGTGTGTGTGTGTGTGTGTGTGTGTGTGTGTGTGTGTGTGTGTGTGTGTGTGTGTGTGTGTGTGTGTGTGTGTGTGTGTGTGTGTGTGTGTGTGTGTGTGTGTGTGTGTGGGCTCACATATTCCTTTCTGTATTTTTGCAGTTTCACAACATAAAGGTTTTCAATATATTCATTCAAGAAAAGTCACGCCTTGGGAGTTTTATTGAAGACTTAGTTGTTAGCTATCTGTCTAGTTTTGCATGGGAACGCAATTCAAGGGCAGAATAATAGTATATCGTGCATTCGGAAAGTATTCAGACCCGTTGACTTTTTCGACATTTTGCCACATAATTTAATACATTTTATAATAAAATAAACTGTTTTTTCCCCTTGGTCAATCTACACACAATACCCCATAATGACAAAGCAAAAAATGGTTTCTAGAAATAAATGTTTTAATTTATTACAAATAAAACAATGAAACACATTTACATATGTATTCAGACCCTTTACTCAGTACTTTGTTGAAGCACCTTTGGCAGTAATTTCAGCCTTGAGTCTTCTTGGGTATGATACCACAAGCTTGGCACACCTGCATTTGGGTAGTTTCTCCCATTATTCTCTGCAGTTCCTCTCAAGTTCTGTCAGGTTGGATGGGGAGCGTCACTGCAACGCTATTTTCAGGTCTCTCCAGAGATGTTAGATCAGGTTCAAGTATTGGCTCTGGCTGGGCCACTCAGGGACATTCAGAGACTTGTCCTGAAGCCACTCCTGCGTTGTCTTGGCTGTGTGCTTAGGGTCGTTGAAACTTTGCCCCAGCCTGAAGTCCTGAGTGCTCTGGAGCAGGTTTTCATCAAGGATCTCAAATCAAAGTTTATTTGTCACGTGTGTTGAATACAACAGTGAAATGCTATTAGGTGAACAATAGGTAAGTAAAGAAATAAAACAACAGTAAAAAGACAGGCTATATACAGTAGTGAGGCTACATACAGACACCGGTTAGTCAGGCTGATTGAGGTAGTATGTACATGTAGATATGGTTAAAGTGACTATGCATATATGATGAACAGAGAGTAGCAGTAGTGTAAAAGAGGGGTTGGCAGGTGGTGGGTGGGACACAATGCAGATAGCCCGGTTAGCCAATGTGCGGAAGCACTGGTTGGTCGGCCCAATTGATGTAGTATGTACATGAATGTATAGTTAAAGTGACTATGCATATATGATAAACAGAGAGTAGCAGCAGCGTAAAAAGAAGGGTTGGGGGGGGAACACAATGCAAACAGTAGCCATTTGATTACCTGTTCAGGAGTCTTATGGCTTGGGGGTAAAAACTGTTGAGAAGCCTTTTTGTCCTAGACTTGGCACTCTGATACCGCTTTTCATGCGATAGTAGAGAGAACAGTCTATGACTGGGGTGGCTGGGGTCTTTGACAATTTTTAGGGCCTTCCTCTGACACCGCCTGGTGTAGAGTTCCTGGATGGCAGGCAGCTTAGCCCCAGTGATGTACTGGGCTGTACGCACTACCCTCTGTAGTGCCTCTCTGTACTTTGCTCCGTTCATCTTTCCCTCAATCCTGACTAGTCTCCCAGTCCCTGTCGCTGACATCTCTGTCGCAAAACATCTCCACAGTACGATGCTGCCACCACCATGCTTCACCCTAGGGATGGTGCCAGGTTTCCTCCAGATGTGATGCTTGGCATTCAGGCCAAAGAGTTCAATCTTGGTTTCATCAGACCAGAGAATCTTGTTTCTCATGCGCCGAGAGTTCTTTAGGTGCCTTTTGGCAGACTCCAAGTGGGCTGTCATGTGCCTTATACTGAGGAATGGCTTCAGTCTGGCCACTCTACCATAAAGGCCTGATTGGCGGAGTGCTGCAGAGATGGTTGTCCTTCTGGAAGGTTCTCCCATCTCCATAGAGGAACTCTGGAGCTCTGTCAGAGTGACCATCGGGTTCTTGGTCACCTCCCTGACCAGAGCCCTTCTTCCCCGATTGCTCAGTTTGGCAGGGCAGACAGCTGTTGTCACGTTCGTCGTAAGAATGCGTGGACCAAGGCGCAGCGTGAGTAGAGTTCCACATTTATTACAGTGAAACTTCAAAACAACAAAGAATTAACGAACGTGCACGTAGGCACTAAACAAAACAATATCCCACGACGCAGGTGGGAAAAGGGACACAGTAAGTATGATCTCAATTAGAGGCAACGATCATCAGCTGCCCCTAACTGGGAACCATACTCACTCCAACATAGAAAATAAAACCTATAAAACCCCCTAGTCACGCATATGTAAATAAGGTGTAAATAATATGTAAATAAGGTGTTTCTGTTTAAAAAACAAAATATATATATACATTTGCAAACTTTTCTAAAAACCTGTTTTCGCTTTGTCATTATGGGGTATTGTGTGTAGATTGATGAGGATTATTATTTTTTAATTCTGTAATGTAACAAAATTTTGAAAAAGTCAAGGGTTCTGAATTCTTTCCGAATGCACTGTATACTACAGTAGTGTTGTTGCAGACTTCAGTATTTAGACCATAGTAAAATATAGTTGTTTTTTTATATGGGTAAGAAGGGATGGGATTGTGTTTGGTAGGATGATAGGATCCATGCTGGACTGTCAATAATCAGATCGAGAGCCAGGAGAGAGGTGGAGCCTCGGGTTAGAGAGATAGACGTGGATGGAGTGATGAAACAGCATTAAGGAGTAGTAGTTAGAGCCAAACGAAAACATCAAAGGTAGATGTACGTGCAGTACAGGTACTGTAGCAATTATCAAGATGAAAAGCACTAAATAAAGATTCTCATTTAAAGAGCTATGCGTTCAACCTGCACAACTTACTTGAGCTCTTTTTACCACAACTATACAGTAGCAAACTGCATCATCTGATCCTCAGACAGGTGTACTGTCAATTACAAAAACATATCTGCACATCATGCCAGCACATAATTATTCATTTCAACAACATAAGGGCTTAAAACAGTTCATTAATATGGATAAGGGGTGCTAATTGACTCATTCATCCTTTTAAAACATAATGTGTGTGTGACTATATGTGTGTTTTGTTTGTAAGACAAAGTTACGGAGAGAGAGAGAGAGAAAAAGAGAACTCGTTCACACTTCCATAAAAAGTGGCACGTGAACAACAGAATCATTTCAGATACAGTTCAATAAGGGGACATCACAAATAGGCATGGGCCACAGTCAGTGAGCTCACCGTGGCAGGAGCAATCCACATACTCCATTTAAACTAATCCCCAAATCCACATTGAGCAGACCTCTCACTGCCTTAATCTGCTTGAAAACAAGGGGATTTGAAAGGGTGGCGATGTGACTTTGTGACCATAACTGTGATGCTAGCGGTGAGTCAGACCTGTGGCTCCTGATGGTTTAATTGAAGCTGCTTGGAGGGTGGGAGGAGTTAGGAGCTAGTCCAACAGGTAGAGAACAGGCGGAATGGGGAGGTAGACAAAAGGAGAGCATGTGCCAGGAAGTGCAACTGGGAGGGAGAGGATGTGGAGGTGGGCAGCCTGCCAGACATAGGAAACAGATGGATAGAATATGAGAAGGGATATGAGGAAGGAGAAAGTGTGCTACATGAGGGGAAAGGGAGGGAGACAGGTTATTGCGAGGAGAGGAGAGCTCTAAATAGAGAGACCAGTGGGAAAAAGTAGAGGACATCTGTGGATTTGCTGTGGATCAACTGAGCTGTGATGTGCCTTCAGGCACTCAGACTAATGGTGAGGTAGCCTCTGTAAGAATAGAGCCAGCCAGCACAGCCAGACAGACAGCCAGACAGCCAGACAGCCAGACAGCCAGACAGACAGACAGACAGACAGACAGACAGACAGACAGACAGACAGACAGACAGACAGACAGACAGACAGACAGACAGACAGACAGACAGACAGATAGATAGACAGATAGATAGATAGATAGATAGATAGATAGATAGATAGATAGATAGATAGATAGATAGATAGATAGATAGATAGATAGATTGACTGGTAAAGTGCATTTAATTTAGCTAAAGCTGCTATTTCAACTCAATACACATGTATGGCATTTCACTGATTGATTACTGAGTGGGAGAGAAGGTTTCTCTACCTGGCAATAAAATAAACATTACCTTTTCACTACATGTCATTTTCATGTCAGTGTTTCAATAAATTCCTCTGGATGATTTGAGGCTTTTTTCTCAGTACTAAACTGTAGGCTAAGGTATCTCTAATCCCTCCACGGATGCTCAGGTGTACCTCAAGCAATTCTAGTTATCTGACCTTTTGCAAAGACTCTTGTGTAACACACTGCCATTCCCACAAATGGAGATTGAGAGATTTTTTTTACCTTCAGAGAGCATCAGATTGGAGGGATGGTAGCAGTCCAGCTGTGGCAGACCTGAGCACAGCCTCTGGGGGAATTTAGGTGAACCACCATGATTACTATGCCCTCCCTATTTATTTTCCACATCTACCTCAGTCAAACGGTCATTCAAATGCAAAACAAGCACCACCAGATAAAACTGACTTGATTTGACTGAGGGAAATAGTTTTTTCCCCAGCTGTTTTCAGCCAATAAAAATGTTAATTAATATGATGTACTGCTTATTAAAACGTTGTTTTCCACCGCTGGCTAGTACCTACTACTGTATAGGACAATTCCAGTTACATGTACCATAGGATGATGATGAGGAACTATTTAGGTCCAAATTGCTTTGATGTATTAAAATGGCCATCTCCATTCAGTGTGCAGGTTGGCTTCCACTCAGGGATGGATGAGAGGCTTTTGTAAGGAGCACCTGTAATGATGTACGAGGAAATGCTGAGAGGGGGAGCGACAGAGGATGGTAGTCCCATTCAGAGCACTGCTCTATAGGCCACTTCAGCCTCCCACCCCCCTGGAGATAATAGAGATCCTCTCCAAACACATTAGATTCCCCATGAGACAGCTCTCACAAATGGCTGGAGTGGCATGCTCTCTCCTCTCCCAAGTACCATAGAATTAGAATGCAGACACTAGTCGAGGCACTCGCTATACAATTCACACCACGCGTGTGTGGAATGATGTCTCCTTCACTATCTCATTATTTGCCCTATTTATGTTGAGAATGTTTCACAATGTGAAAATTGGGTCTTTATCTCTCATGAGCATGGAAATAGAATAATTTCTCTTTTGTCTTTGCAACTGCAGCTGAACATTGTCACCATAAATCATTTGGTGCTACTTCTTACTGGGAGTGTTGGTTGGTTGTGTAATAATTCATCAGATCAGACTTGGCAGGGGTTTGGATACACTATATCCCCACCAGCTTTGACTGCAAAAAATGTACCAATGTGTAAAGCCATTTGAATTCAATCTCTTTTTGACAGTAACCCTTTTGATTTGAAAGAAACCTCCCATACATATCGATCCATTATTGAAGTGCTCAGATGGTGACTTTTTGGACCTGAATGCAAAATATTCAAGAGATAAAGGTGGTCAAAGTTCACCCATTTTTCATACCCCACCATACCATGAGACTTGCATGTCTTCATTAACAGAAAAGATAAACGGTTTAGATTGATATCATTGAAAGGCTTAGACAGGGTAGTCAAACTATTTAATAATTTCTTGAAAAGAAATGTAAATGATCTAAAACCATGTATCATATTCACATATACAGTGCATATACACTATTTTACATAATCTGAGGTTTTTGTGTTGTGCCCAACATCGGTTGAGTCACAACATGCTCTTGAATACAGGGTGAGTGTTATGTTGTGGCTGATAAATGAACTAAAATGGGAATAAAATAGAAATGTCAACTTTCAAATGGTACCTTGAATGGGAATATCTGTTGTTTTAAATGATACTGTCACTACTCCATAGGAAACCTATTGAAATCATAGAAATATAGGTAATAGAATAAACATGACCACTTAAAGGGGCAATGCCATCCCTACTTTGATGCAATTCCTGCCCTCGAGCAGAAATACTTCTATAGGTTCCACCTCCGAATAATGATGCAGGCTACTTATATATTCACAAATTGTTGGTGGAAAATAATATCCTGCTGACGAAAGAAACATCAACAAATAGGGAACTGCCAGCTTTCAGTGTAGCTAGCTAGCATGCTAGCTATCTAGCATACTGTTTGGCTCAGTCGCGACTAGTGAAGAAGAACAACTTTGCAGGTGTTTCTGATTAATAAACAATGCCATGTTGGTGGGAGGTAACATTCAAATAAAACCCAACCCTGAAATGATAGCTACAAAGAATTTCATTCATGTCATAGGAAAAGACACAGCTTTGACACGGATTTGCACTTATCACTTCAAGCTCAAATATATCATAGTTTGACTTAAATGATGACTTATTGACTTAAATCCTTGTGCGACATCATGGGTAAGCTCTGGCCATCATCTTCTAGCTCAAAAAAGTGAATTTCTACTGGTGTGGGCATTTAAGCTGGCCTTTGATGGTCGGTGGACCGGTGGCTATCATTGTAGTAGTAATTAGAATTTAAATGAAATCAATTTAAATGTCAATGTTGTACCAGCTAAATTGCAGTGGTCTGAATGGATAGGTCCATTTTTTGAATTATATTTATATGATTGAAATGACATCCGCCCTGTATTCAAGAGCATGTTGTGTCTCAACCGATTGTGGGCACAACACAAACACATCAGATGATGTAAAGTAGGGCCTAAGCTACAACAAATGTAAATATGAAATCAAATCTGAGTTTACATGTTTTTTTTTTTTGCTAATTGGAATTAAGGTGAAAAAAATGCATAATTTTTATTTAATAACATATTTTTCAAGAAGTTATGAAATCGTTTGAGAACCCTGTTTGTAAGCATTTAAAATCAGGGGTCGGCAACCGGCGGTTCATAATGTTCCGGCCCACTAACAAAAATCGTCCTGCGGCTGAATCTAGTGGCTTGTCCCTGGTTGAAATCATATCAAACTCAAATATTTACCTTTTCAAGTGGTGAAGACATGGATGTCTCATGGTATGGTATTTCAAATGGATTTTGGCATTGAGGTCCAGAAAGTAACTTTCTAGGAAAGTGTTGTTTAAATCAAAAGGGATGGTGTGAAAAAGTGATTCAATTCAAAGGGAGTTACCTCAATACCAGTCATACAAATACTGCATGTATTACATACTCCTGCATATTCCATCACCTGAATGACAAAAAGTGTATACTATGTACTAGGCTTGGGCAATATTTTGTGTTTATTTTACCTGTTCTAACAGGGAGTCACCATTGAGACCAGGGTCTCTTTCGCAAGGGAGCCCTGTACATACAATTGATAGACAAAATCAAATCAAAATCAAATAGTAGAAAAACAAATGTACAAAAAATAAATTAAGAAAAATAGCCACATTCCCCAGAAAATAGTTCCCCAATCAATATTTTTAATTGCCCGTGGAGAATCAGAGTGTCCAATTGTAGTCGGTTCCATGAATGAGGAGCAGATGGCAGACAGCCTGTATGGTGTCGTGTGGTAAAGCGGTTTGCTGATGTCAACGTTGTGAACAGAGTGCCCCATGGTGGCGGTGGGGTTATGGTAAGGGCAGGCATAAGTTAAGGACACTGAACACAACTGAATTTTATCGATGGCAATTTGAATGCACAGAGATACCGTGACGAGATCCGGAGGCCCATTGTCATGCCATTCATCCACCGCCATCACCTCATGTTTCAGCATGATAATCCACGGCCGCATATCGCAAGGATCTGTACACATTTCCTGTAAGCTCAAAATGTGCCTGCATACTCACTGACATGTCACCCATTGAGCACGTTTGGGATGCTCTGGATTGATGTGTATGATACTGTGTTCCAGTTCCCGACAATATCCAGCAACTTCGCACAGCCAGTGAGGAGGAGTGGGACAACGTCAAACAGGCCACAATCGACAGCCGGATCAACTCTATGTAAAGGAGATCT
The DNA here is from genome assembly GCF_021184085.1 of Oncorhynchus gorbuscha. Taxonomy (NCBI): domain Eukaryota; kingdom Metazoa; phylum Chordata; class Actinopteri; order Salmoniformes; family Salmonidae; genus Oncorhynchus; species Oncorhynchus gorbuscha. The sequence continues at coordinate 52,385,174 of NC_060188.1, read as the reverse complement.
GCCGCGTTGCATGAGGCAAATGGTGGTCACACCAGATACTGACTGGTTTTCTGATCAACACACTTTTTTAAAGGTACACTACATGGCCAAAAGTATGTAGTAGGTAGATGCTCGTCGATCATCTTATTCGAAAACCATGGGGATTAATACAGAATTTGTCACCCCTTTGCTGCGATTATAGCCTCCATTCGTCTGGGAAGGTTTTCCACTAGATGTTGGAACTTTGCTGTGGGGACTTGCTTCCATTCAGCTACAAGAGCATTAGTGAGGCCGGGCACTGATGTTGGGTTATTGGGCCTGGCTCGGAGTTGAGGTCAGGGCTCTGTCGAGGCCAGTCATGTTCTTCCACACCAATCTCGACAAACCTTTGCTGTATGTACCTTGCTTTGCGCACAGGGACATTGTCATGCTGAAACAGGAAATAGCCTTCCACAAACTCTTGCCACAAAGTTGGAAGCACAGAATCGTCTAGAATGTTATTGTATGCTGTAGCGTTAAGATTTCCCTTCACTTGAACTAAGGGGCTAAGCCCGAATCATGAAAAACAGCCCCAGACCATTATTCCTCCTCCACCAAACTTAACAGTAGGCACTATGCATTGGGGCAGGTATCTATTTCTTGGCATCTGCCAAACCCAGATTCGTCCGTTGGACTGCCAGATGTTGAAGCATAATTAATAATTTCAGAGAATTTCCACTGCTCCAGAGTCCAATGGCAGCAAGCTTTACACCACTCCAGCCGTCACTTGGCATCGCACTTGGTGATCTTAGGCGTGTGTGCAACTGTTCGGCCATGGAAACCAATTTCACTAAGCTCCAAATGAACAATTATCATGCTGACGTTGCTTCCAGAGGCAGTTTGGAACTCGGTATTGAATGTTGCAACCGAGGACATACAACTTTTACATGCTACGTGCTTCAGCACTCAGCGGTCCTGTTCTGTGAGCTTGCGTGGACTACCACTTCACTGCTGAACCGTTGTTGCTCCTAGACTTTCCACTTTATAATAACAGCACTAACAGTTGACCAGGGCAGCTCTAGATGGGAAGAAATTTGACGAGCTTACTTTTTGGAAAGGTAGCATCCTATGACAGTGCCACATTGAAAGTCACTGAGCTCTTCAGTACGGGCCATTCTACTGCCAATGTTTGTCTATGGTGATTGCATGGTTATGTGCTCGACACCAGTCAGCAACTGGTGTGGCAGAAATAGCCAAATCCACTTATTTGAAGGGCTGTCCACATTTTTTGTTGTTGGTGTATCTGTGACCAACAGATGCATATGTGACCGACCGGTTCGATTCGGTCTTATGTAGCATAATTTGAATCGGTGGTTTTACAGTATATAAAAATAGAGACTCAAATCAAATCGTATCTGTCACATGCGCCGAATACAACCTTACCTTGAATTGCTTACTTACAAGTCCTTAACCAACAAAGCATATCAAGAAATAGAGTTAAGAAAATATTTTCTAAATTGCTAAAGGTATTAAAAAATATATATATAATCTAAAAGTAACACAAGAAAATGACATAACAATAACGAGGCTATATACACGGGGTACCAGTACCAAGTTAATGTGCGGGAATACAGGTTAGTTGAGGTCATTTGTAAAGTGTCTATGCATAGATAATAAACAGCGAGAAGCAGCAGCGTAAAAACAAGAGAGAGGGTCAATATAAATAGAGCTACAAAACAGTATATCATAAACTACAGTTGAGGAACAATGGGAAAGTCATTCTGCTTTGAAAGTTGATAAACTTGTAACCCCACTTTTGAGAAAATGGCCCTCGAATTTTTGATAAACCTTCTTTGTCTACACCCACTCAGAATTGTTCACACCCTCTTAAGCCTTATCCTCACCTATCTCTTTAAGGATTCCCATGTGAAGCCACGTGTTAAACAGTGAGTACGGTAGTGTGCTAAACAACCAAAGATTTCAAGACTAAAGGCTGGTTGATACTACGTCTATCAACATGTCTGAACACAGTTGTCGCATTCACATTGTCGTCCGACATCAAACTTGTGTTTGTCGTTATGAAAAAGAGTAAACAAAAACAACATGCTGGATGACATCAGCAGCCTGGTGGTCCAAAATAGCATAACTGGTGTATTTTAAACTAAACACCCATCCGTTTAAATTAGCTGGCTAGTCAGTTCAAATAATGACCATATCATATAGCTGACAAAGTCTTAACTTTAGCGAATTTATAATCATTATTACAGGAAAATAAACTCACAACAAGATCATTATTTACAAGTTACTGGCGAGCTAATTACATAAAATAGCTTACGGTTGTGAGTGTGACGAAATAAAAGCAGGGCATTCTACCGGAGAATTTTAGAACATGGACACTTGGTCTCTTTGGCTTGGACAACGTTATATACTAAATTCACTTTGGTACAGGTCATGTTGTTCTTCACATTACCGTCGCTGGTAAACACACACTATATCAAGTAAAATCAATGTTTATTTGTCACATGTACAGGATACAGAAGGTGTAAACAGTACAGTGAAATGGTTACTTGCATAGTGGAGTCTTTTCATTAGACATGTAGCTAGTTAGCTACAGAGGATAAGTAATCCCTCTCACCCCCCCCCTTTAAGATTTAGATGCACTATTGTAAAGTGACTGTTCCACTGGATGTCATAAGGTGAATGCACCAATTTGTAAGTCGCTCTGGATAAGAGCGTCTGCTAAAAGACTTAAATGTAATGTTAAATGTAAATGTAATGAACTGTAATCCCAACTCATAACATTACTACCCTGCATGAATCTACAGTTAGCTAAAGCTAATCAACTAGGTTCAATGTTAGCTAGCTAGCTAACATTAGGCTTTAATTAGCAATGCAAATGTCTCTGAGATATGAATAATATTACTACACAGATCATACACGTAACATTAGCCAGTGAGCCAGCCAGCCAGCTAATGTTAGCTAGCTAGCTATCAGTACGCTTTAACTTGCAATGACAACTACTTTCTAACAAAATCTGAAACGTATAATATCAGAAAATGTAGCTAGCTAGCTTTTACACGGGTGAAAGCTTTTCCCGCTCTGTCACAGATGCCAATGTTTCCCTTAGTTTAAAGGTGTAATTGTAGACAGGTGTTTTATACAACAGCTTTCTGTGTTCCCTTTTCAACTCCCTCCTCTTTTTGACTCCCAATCAAACACCTGAATTCTCTCCATCTCCTTAGCTATAATACTCTTCTTCCACCGGGCATTCCACTGATTTCAAAACCTGGTCCTCCAGAAAGCCTCAGCAACACTTGTGCAGTTATTTGGGATATCTTTCAAAAAAGCTGACTAGAAAGGATTACCTACACATACTGAGCAGCTCATGTCTTAGACAGAAGCATGCCACATGACAGACCAATCCGAACTCATCTCTCAGCCAATCATGGCTAGCGGGAATGTTCCTGTCTTTTTCCGTGGCTAAACCAACTAGTAGTTACAGATGGCATACAAGTTTGTTATTAAGGCACATGAAAGTTCACATTGTTCCAGAAGGCATTTCTGCCCAATTTTGATTAAAAATGTTTACATTCAAATGCCTCTCCTGTGAAGTAGTGATGTGTGACATATGCCTAGATTTCTGAAATGAGTCACATAACTGTATTTCCAGTCATGTGAAATCCATTAATTAGGGCCTAATGAATTCATTTAAATTGACTGATTTCCTTATATGAACTGTAACTCAGTAAAATCTTTGAAATTGTTTCATGTTTTGTTTATATGTTTGTTCGATGTATCTAACTAAGTGGTTACTAAGTGGCTTGCAAAATCAAGCCTCTCTCTTGGTAACAGCAGATAATCCCCCCCCTGGATCAAGAGCCTCGCTCTCTGATACAGTGGGGCAAAAAAGTATTTAGTCAGCCACCAATTGTGCACGTTCTCCCACTTAAAAAGATGAGAGAGGCCTGTAATTTTCATCATAGGTAAACTTCAACTATGACAGACAAAATTAGGGAATAAAATCCAGAAAATCACATTGTATGATTTTTAATGAATTTATTTGCAAATGACGGTGGAAATAGGTATTTGGTCAATAACAAAAGTTTATCTGAATACTTTGTTATATACCCTTTGTTGGCAATGACAGAGGTCAAACGTTTTCTGTAAGTCTTCACAAGGTTTTCACACACTGTTAATGGTATTTTGGCCCATTCCTCCATGCAGATCTCCTCTAGAGCAGTGATGTTTTGGGGCTGTTGCTGGGTAACACGGACTTTCAACTCCCTCCAAAGATTTTCTATGGGGTTGACATCTGGAGACTGGCTAGGCCACTCCAGGACCTTGAAATGCTTCTTAGAAAGCCACTCCTTCGTTGCCCGGGCGTTGTGTTTGGGATCATTGTCATGCTGAAAGACCCAGCCACATTTCATCTTCAATGCCCTTGCTGATGGAAGGAGGTTTTCACTCACGATACATGGCCCCATTCATTCTTTCCTTTACACAGATCAGTCATCCTGGTCCCTTTGCAGAAAAACAGCCCCAAAGCATGATGTTTCCACCCCCTATGCTTCACAGTAGATATGGTGTTCTTTGGATGCAACTCAGCATTCTTCGTCCTCCAAACATGACGAGTTGAGTTTTTACCAAAAAGTTATATTTTGGTTTCATCTGACCATATGACATTCTCCCAATCTTCTTCTGGATCATCCAAATGCTCTCTAGCAAACTTCAGACGGGCCTGGACATGTACTGGCTTAAGCAGGGGGACACGTCTGGCACTGCAGGATTTGAGTCCCTGGCGGCATAGTGTGTTACTGATGGTAGGTTTTGTTACTTTGGTCCCAGCTCTCTGCAGGTCATTCACTCGGTTCCCTCGTGTGGTTCTGGAATTTTTGCTCACCTTTCTTGTGATCATTTTGACCCCACAGGGTGAGATCTTGTGTGGAGCCCCAGATCGAGGGAGATAATCAGTGGTCTTGTATGTCTTCCATTTCCTAATAATTGCTCCCACAGTTGATTTCTTCAAACCAAGCTGCTTACCTACTGCAGATTCAGTCTTCCCAGCCTGGTGCAGGTCTACAATTTGGTTTCTGGTGTCCTTTGACAGCTCTTTGGTCTTGGCCATAGTGGAGTTTGGAGTGTGACTGTTTGAGGTTGTGGACAGGTGTCCTTTATACTGATAACAAGTTCAAACAGGTGCCATTAATACAGGTAACGAGTGGAGGACAGAGGAGCCTCTTAAAGAAGAAGTTACAGGTCTGTGAGAGCCAGAAATCTTGCTTGTTTGTAGGTGACCAAATACTTATTTTCCACCATAATTTGCAATTAGATTCATTAAAAATCCTACAATGTTATTTTCTGGATTTATTTTTCTCATTTTGTCTGTCATAGTTGAAGTGTACCTATGATGAAAATTACAGGCCTCTCTCATCTTTTTAAGTGGGAGATCTTGCACAATTGGTGGCTGACTAAATATGTTTAGCATGTTTTTGTTACCGTTATACTTTTTTTTACCATTCTACTTTTTTTACACTTTATGAGCTGGGATGTCTGTCCTGCAAATAGTTTACGTCAAAGACTGTATAAAATGTTTGTATGCTCTCGTTAGCATTTAGCTAGCATTAGCTATGGATTTGACATGTACTTGTTAGCATTGCTAATCTTTGGATTACAGAGGCTCAGTGGAGTTTGAAAATAGTGCCTACTGTGTAATATCCCAAGATGGCACAAGGTCAGTATGAAGGTATGACAATCTGGATACCGCCCAAGTCTACTACAGTATGTACCTAACAATTGTTTATACATCTGTTATTTGAACACCACAAATTACTGTCCTATGTTTCTTCTATTCCCATCCCTCTCTCACCTATCAGTCCTCTGCGACAGTGACAACACTGCCTGTATCCAACCTGCCATCGCTGCAGCTGCTGTGACCTTTCCACAGAGCTGAGTTGAGTTACATTTACATTACATTTAAGTCATTTAGCAGACGCTCTTATCCAGAGCGACTTACAAATTGGTGCATTCACCTTATGACATCCAGTGGAACAACCACTTTACAATAGTGCATCTAAATATTTTAAGGGGGGGAGGGGGGGGGTGAGAGGGATTACTTTATCCTATCCTAGGTATTCCTTAAAGAGGTGGGGGTTCAGGTGTCTCCGGAAGGTGGTGATAGACTCCGCTGTCCTGGCGTCGTGAGGGAGTTTGTTCCACCATTGGGGAGCCAGAGCAGCGAACAGTTTTGACTGGGCTGAGCGGGAACTGTACTTCCTCAGTGGTAGGGAGTTGAGACCTCAATTTTCCAGGAGGCCTTATTATCAGGAAACCATTAGTGGGAATTTGTCAAAGCATGCCTTGGAGACACATACACACAGAAACCGGGTGTGGAGTACATTGGTGTGTTTTGGTTTCTGTCTCGGCATTGTTCAGAGAACATGCAGAGGTCAGAGGAAAATAAAAAAAGGGCTAATTAAAACATCCCTCTGTTCCCACCTCTCGTTTCTATTAACCCCCCCCCCCCCCACCATTGACTCTGCATGCAGCACTCTGGAGCTACTGTAAATCAGATACATTTGTTTTTTCTGTCAGACAGAAAATAGTTATTGAACCAAACTTAGCATACAGTACAAAATGTATTTAGCAGCACAGTGATGATAACCGTCGAGAAAAAACAAGTATACAAGCATATTCTACGTTTATTGCTCAATATTATTTGATGACAACATGATGTGGGAGAGAGGAGCAGTAAAACAGGGGACTGTCAGGGAGTCAGACAGTGGAACACTGCTGACATAAACTTCCCAGCTTGTCCCTGCGTGGAGGGGTTTGATATCAATGTGTCGTAGAGACGCTGCCACTTTCACAGGGGACTAAGAGAGTCAAGTGATAACATCACCCAAGGCCTTAAATGTGTCAAGTCTCAAGGTCCAGTCTGTTGTGGACTGACTGAGTTACAGTACCAGGTGTAAACAAAGCTCCCCTTCCCTTCCAGACAGTCACCCGTGAAAATGGGATTGCATGACTCCTCCTGTCTAACTTCACAACCTGCCTTTAATGATCAAATGGGTCTCAGACTACTGGAGCTTCAAACAGCAGAGGAGAGGAAACACTGATGAGAGAGAAGAGGAGGCAGCCACCGTGTGCCATGTACTCTCAAAGCCCTATTGTGCCACAGTCTCCTCTCCCAGGCACAACAGTGCCACAATTTCAAAGTCTAACTGTACCATGCTCTCCCAGGCACAACAGTGCCACAATTTCAAAGTCTAACTGTACCATGCTCTCCCAGGCACAACAGTGTGGCGTTTAATACAACACCCCGAGACAGTGACGGGATGCAAGTAAACATGCTTACAGTGAATGACAGCATGTGAATAGCACGTCTATCAGAGGCATCCAACAGTCCATTAGTGCTGCCTGATGTATTAGGAAGGTTCTCCCAAAGCATCGCTTAGATATGCGGATCAGTGGAACAGCAGGGAGGCCCCTTCTAAGCACTGGCCATGAAATAGATAAACCAGCCAACAGAATTATGTTCTCTTCCATCCCTCGGGATTGTTTTTTTTAATGCCCTAAAACAGGGGCAGGAGGTCTGGGTCCTACACATAGCTTCAGTGCAGCCACAATGAAATGAGATCTACTGTATTGTACTGTAGCAATTCAACAGTTGGAGGGGGAAAATAAACAATTACTGTATGCTATGCCTATGGTAAGGTGGCTTTGACCTTACTGTTCATAATATTGCTTTATATGTATCAGACCAGATGAATAACCATTGTTATTGGGTTAGAAACAGATTAACAACAAAGTAATGAAAATGTTTTTGATGTCTGGCCTCGTAATCATGCATACGACAGCTTGGTCCAGATTAAAATGTGACAAACAACTGGCAAAGTCCAATTTCTTATTTCTAGGAACAAGCAAACAATCACTGACATCAGTCACAAAATCAGAACAGTTCATACAGCAACATTCCATCCTTCCTTGAGTGCCAAAGAGAGCAAGTATTACACAAGGAGAAAAAGCCTTCCGTGTATTTGAGTAAAGCGAAATTAAATCATAACCAACCTGAATGAAATGTTAAAAAAGGTTATATTGCGGATCTTCAAGAGTATCCGTGTGCCTTGTTCTCTCTAAAGGTCTCACTCTTTGTTCTCTTTGACATGTTATCCAGACTTCTTATCCACTCTTCCTTTATTTCAGAAACCCTTGAAAACACTGAGGGATGAATGACACCAGCCAGGCTTACTGATATTACATTGTTCTGTGTAACCATTGTGTAAATTCTGTGAAATGCAGATAAAAACGGATTCCCGGAACACAATAACATAATATGGATACCTGCCACGAGTAAAAATAACATTAAACAAAGTAGCCAAGGTTGAATCAAAATTCTAGCAACGTCATGTTTCATATGTCGTCCGAAAACTAGCCAGAAAAGCATTCACAGCCAAGCATTTGTGTTGTGTAATTATGCTTGTGTAAAAAAAATATACAGTTGAAGTCGGAAGTTTACATACACTTAGGTTGGAGTCATTAAAACTCGTTTTTCAACCACTCCACAAATTTCTTGTTAACAAACTATAGTTTTGGCAAGTTGGTTTGGACATCTACTTTGTGCATGACATAAGTCATTTTTCCAACAAATGACCCCAAGCATACTTCCAAAGTTGTGGCAAAATGGCTGAAGGACATTAAAGTCAAGGTATTGGAGTGGCCCTCACAAAGCCCTGACCTTAATCCCATAGAAAATGTTGTGGCCAGAACTGAAAAGGCGTGTGCGAGCAAGGAGGTCTACAAACCTAACTCAGTTACACGTGCTCTGACAGGAGGAATGGGCCAAAATTCACCCAACTTACTGTGGGAAGCTTGTGGAAGGCTACCCGAAACATTTGACCCAAGTTTTAAAAAAAATGTAAAGGCAATGCTACCAAATACTAATTGAGTGTATGTAAACTTCTGACCCACTGGGAATGTGATGAAATAAATAAAAGCTGAAATAAATCGATCTCTCTACTATTATTCTGACATTTCACAATCTTAAAATAAAGGGGTGATCCTAACTGACCAAAGATGTCATGTTTTGTCTTATATTGTCTTGTCATTTTGCTTTTCCTTCTGTTCGTTTTCCCCCTGCTGGTCTTTTTAGGTTCGTTCCTTTTTTTCTCTCTCCCTCTCTCTCTCTCTTCTCTCTATCGTTCCGTTCCTGCTCCCAGCTGTTCCTATTCCCCTAATCAATCATTTAGTCTTCCCACACCTGTTCCCTATCTTTTCCCCTGATTAGAGTCCCTATTTCTCCCCTTGTTTTCCGTTTCTGTCCTGTCGGATCCTTGTATACTGTTCACCGTGCTGTGTCTTTGTATCGCCCTGTCGTGTCGTGTTTCCCTCAGATGCTGCGTGGTGAGCAGGTGTCTGAGTCTGCTACGGTCAAGTGCCTTCCCGAGGCAACCTGCAGTTCATTATCGAGTCTCCAGTCAGTTCTCGTGATCACGAGTGAAATTGTTTCTTATGCTTTATTTACCGCTCCGATTTGTCTAGGAGTATTGCTATTTCCTTAAACTGGATTAAAGACTCTGTTTTCGCCAAGTCGCTTTTGGGTCCTCATTCACCTGCATAACAGAAGGATCCGACCAAAGAATGGACCCAGCGACTACAGACGCTCGTAACACTGCCGTCGAGATCCAAGGAGCCATGCTCGGCAGACACGAGCAGGAATTGTCTGCTGCTCGTCATGCCATGGAGAACCTGGCCGCTCAGGTTTCCGACCTCTCTGGACAGTTCCAGAGTCTTCGTCTCGTGCCACCTGTTACTTCCTGGTCTGCCGAGCCTCCGGAACCTAGGGTTAATAACCCACCTTGCTACTCCGGGCAGCCCAAGGAGTGCCGCTCCTTTCTCACCCAGTGGGATATTGTGTTCTCTCTCCAACCCAACACATACTCTAGAGAGAGAGCTCGGGTTGCTTACGTCATTTCACTCCTTACTGGCCGGGCGCGAGAGTGGGGCACAGCTATCTGGGAGGCAAGGGCTGATTGTTCAAACAATTACCAGAACTTTAAAGAGGAGATGATTCGGGTTTTTGACCGTTCAGTTTTTGGTAGGGAGGCTTCTAGGGCCCTGGCTTCCCTATGCCAAGGTGATCGATCCATAACGGATTACTCTATAGAGTTTCGCACTCTTGCTGCCTCTAGTGACTGGAACGAGCCGGCGCTGCTCGCTCGTTTTCTGGAGGGACTCCACGCAGTGGTTAAAGATGAGATTCTCTCCCGGGAGGTTCCTTCCAGTGTGGACTCTTTGATTGCTCTCGCCATCCGCATAGAACGACGGGTAGATCTTCGTCACCAAGCTCGTGGAAGAGAGCTCGCGTCAACGGTGTTTCCTGATCCTGATTTTTTCACCGTCACTCGAGATTCATGTTCAGCACGTTCGACGTGTTCTCCAGCGCCTTTTAGAGAATTGTCTCTACGTGAAGGCTGAGAAGTGCTCTTTTCATGTCTCCTCCGTTACTTTTCTCGGTTCCCTTATTTCCGCTGAAGGCATTCAGATGGATTCCGCTAAGGTCCAAGCTGTCAGTGAGTGGCCCGTTCCAAGGTCACGTGTCGAGTTGCAGCGCTTTCTAGGTTTCGCTAATTTCTATCGGCGTTTCATTCGTAATTTCGGTCAAGTTGCTGCCCCTCTCACAGCTCTTATCTCTGTCAAGACGTGTTTTAAGTGGTCCGGTTCCGCCCAGGGAGCTTTTGATCTTCTAAAAGAACGTTTTACGTCCGCTCCTATCCTCGTTACTCCTGACGTCACTAGACAATTCATTGTCGAGGTTGACGCTTCAGAGGTAGGCGTGGGAGCCATTCTATCCCAGCGCTTCCAGTCTGACGATAAGGTTCATCCTTGCGCTTATTTTTCTCATCGCCTGTCGCCATCTGAACGCAACTATGATGTGGGTAACCGCGAACTGCTCGCCATCCGCTTAGCCCTAGGCGAATGGCGACAGTGGTTGGAGGGGGCGACCGTTCCTTTTGTCGTTTGGACAGACCATAAGAACCTTGAGTACATCCGTTCTGCCAAACGACTTAATGCTCGTCAAGCTCGTTGGGCGTTATTTTTCGCTCATTTCGAGTTTGTGATTTCTTACCGTCCGGGTAGCAAGAACACCAAGCCTGATGCCTTATCCCGTCTTTTTAGTTCTTCTGTGGCTTCTACTGATCCCGGGGATTCTTCCTTATGGGCGTGTTGTCGGGTTGACAGTCTGGGGAATTGAAAGACAGGTTAAGCAAGCACTCACGCACACTGCGTCGCCGCGCGCTTGTCCTAGTAACCTTCTTTTCGTTCCTGTTTCCACTCGTCTGGCTGTTCTTCAGTGGGCTCACTCTGCCAAGTTAGCTGGTCATCCCGGTGTTCGAGGCACTCTTGCTTCTATTCGCCAGCGCTTTTGGTGGCCGACTCAGGAGCGTGACACGCGCCGTTTCGTGGCTGCTTGTTCGGACTGCGCGCAGACTAAGTCAGGTAACTCTCCTCCTGCCGGTCGTCTCAGACCGCTCCCCATTCCTTCTCGACCATGGTCTCACATCGCCCTAGACTTCATTACCGGTCTGCCTTTGTCTGCGGGGAAGACTGTGATTCTTACGGTTGTCGATAGGTTCTCTAAGGCGGCACATTTCATTCCTCTCGCTAAACTTCCTTCCGCTAAGGAGACGGCACAAATCATCATCGAGAATGTGTTCAGAATTCATGGCCTCCCGTTAGACGCCGTTTCAGACAGAGGTCCGCAATTCACGTCACAGTTTTGGAGGGAGTTCTGTCGTTTGATTGGTGCGTCCGTCAGTCTCTCTTCCGGGTTTCATCCCCAGTCTAACGGTCAAGCAGAGAGGGCCAATCAGACGATTGGTCGCATACTACGCAGCCTTTCTTTCAGAAACCCTGCGTCTTGGGCAGAACAGCTCCCCTGGGCAGAATACGCTCACAACTCGCTTCCTTCGTCTGCTACCGGGTTATCTCCGTTTCAGAGTAGTCTGGGTTACCAGCCTCCTCTGTTCTCATCCCAGCTTGCCGAGTCCAGCGTTCCCTCCGCTCAAGCGTTTGTCCAACGTTGTGAGCGCACCTGGAGGAGGGTGAGGTCTGCACTTTGCCGTTACAGGGCACAGACTGTGAGAGCCGCCAATAAACGTAGGATTAAGAGTCCAAGGTATTGTTGCGGCGGTTCATTGGTCCGTTCCGTGTCTCCCAGGTCGTCAATCCTGTCGCTGTGCGACTGCTTCTTCCACGACATCTTCGTCGCGTCCATCCTGTCTTCCATGTCTCCTGTGTCAAGCCCTTTCTTCGCACCCCCGTTCGTCTTCCCTCCCCCCCTCCCGTCCTTGTCGAGAGCACACCTATTTACAAGGTACGTAGGATCATGGACATGCGTTCTCGGGGACGGGGTCACCAATACTTAGTGGATTGGGAGGGTTACGGTCCTGAGGAGAGGAGTTGGGTTCCGTCTCGGGACGTGCTGGACCGTTCACTGATTGATGATTTCCTCCGTTGCCGCCAGGATTCCTCCTCGAGTGCGCCAGGAGGCGCTCGGTGAGTGGGGGGGTACTGTCATGTTTTGTCTTATATTGTCTTGTCATTTTGCATTTCCTTCTGTTCGTTTTCCCCCTGCTGGTCTTTTTAGGTTCGTTCCTTTTTTTTCTCTCTCCCTCTCTCTCTCTCTTCTCTCTATCGTTCCGTTCCTGCTCCCAGCTGTTCCTATTCCCCTAATCAATCATTTAGTCTTCCCACACCTGTTCCCTATCTTTTCCCCTGATTAGAGTCCCTATTTCTCCCCTTGTTTTCCGTTTCTGTCCTGTCGGATCCTTGTATACTGTTCACCGTGCTGTGTCTTTGTATCGCCCTGTCGTGTCGTGTTTCCCTCAGATGCTGCGTGGTGAGCAGGTGTCTGAGTCTGCTACGGTCAAGTGCCTTCCCGAGGCAACCTCCAGTTCATTATCGAGTCTCCAGTCAGTTCTCGTGATCACGAGTGAAATTGTTTCTTATGCTTTATTTACCGCTCCGATTTGTCTAGGAGTATTGCTATTTCCTTAAACTGGATTAAAGACTGTTTTCGCCAAGTCGCTTTTGGGTCCTCATTCACCTGCATAACAAAAGACAGGGAATTTTTACTAGGATTAAATGTCAGGAATTGTGAAAAACTGAGTTTAAATGTAGTTGGCTAAGTTGTATGTAAACCTCAGAATTCAACTGTATATGAAAAGTAGAAATTCACTTGAAAACCTCCGCTGTATTAGCCAGCCAATCACAAGTTGAAAGCAAATGGACTTAAATTAATAGGACTGTAACATTTCAAAAGGGCTGAGTTCTGAGTATGTCTGATAATAACAACTCTGGAACCTATCCCTGTTCTTACAGCATCTACCGTCAAGACTAAAACAGGTTTTTTTTTCGTATGAAAGATGGTCAATGAAAATCACATAATTTTAGCCCTGTGTTTCAAGTACCTTTGTTTGGCCCACACTCTTAAAATGGCAATTATAGCTCCCCTAGTCTGGAAAGGGAAAAAGGGATACCTCGTCAATTGTCCAACTGAATGTATTTAACTGAAATGTGTCTTCCGCATTTAACCCAACCACTCTGAATCAGAGAGGTGCGGGGGTCTGCCTTAATCAACATCCACGTCTTCGGTGCCTGGGGAACGACCTTGGTAATGTGTTGGAACCCATACAAAGGCAGCCAACAAGGAAAAAACATACCCACAGCAATAATAGTTTTTTTTTACATAATTGGGCCAAGAATTCAATATACACACATTGACTTACAACAAGAGACATTGATTTTTATTCTCATATCTGAAACAAGGGAGTTATTGCATTGACTTAACTTTGGGATAGAGTATTGAAGGCAAAGCATGGGGACACAATTAGCAGTGTTAGACTTGATATGCTAGGCAGGTAGGCTAATGGTTAAGAGTGTTGGACTAGTAACTGAAAGGTCACAGGTTCAATCTCAGAGCTGGCATGGTGAAAAATCTGCCATTCTGCCCTTGAGCAAGCCAGTTAAACCCCAACAACAACAGCTCCTCAGGCACCGATGATGTCGATTTAGGCAGCCCCCCTTATCTCTCTGATTCAGTGGGGTTGGGTTAAATGCGGAAGACACATTTTGGTTGAATGTATTCAGTTGTGTAATGGATTAGGTATCCACTTTCCCTACAGTCAGTGGCGTGTAGTCATGGGTGCCACGGGAAGCCAGGCTTCCCACCAAATATTGACAAAGAAAAAAACATATCAAATAATGTACCTTTCGTCTCTCTGTGTTTCATAATTTTCCTTCAATTCACAAGAGGCTGAACATACAGTTGAAGTCAGAAATGTATGTACACTTAGGTTGGAGTCATTAAATCTCGTTTTTTAATCACTCCACAAATGTATTGTTAACAAACTATAGTTTTGGCAAGTCGGTTAGGACACCTACTTTGTGCATAAAAACGAGAAATTGTTCCAACAATTGTTTACAGACAGATTATTTCACTTCTAATTCAATGTATCACAATTCCAGTGGGTCAGAAGTTTACATACACTAAGTTGACTGTGCCACTAAGTTGACAGCTTGGAAAATTCCAGAAAATGATGTCATGGCTTTAGAAGCTTCTGATTGCTAATTTACATAATTTGAGTCAATTGGAGGTGTACTTGTGTATGTATTTCAAGACCTACCCTCAAACTCAGTGCCTCTTTGCTTGACATCACGGGAAAATCTAAATAAATCAGCCAACACCTCAAAAAAAAATTGTACATCTCCACAAGTCTGGTTCATCTTTGGGAGAAATTTCCAAAAGCCTGAAGGTACCACGTCCATCTGTACAAACAATAGTACGCAAGTATAAACACCATGGGACCATGCAGCCATCATACCGCTCAGGAAGGAGACGCGTTCTGTCTCCTAGAAATGAACGTACTTTGGTGCGAGAAGTGCAAATCAATCCCAGAACAACAGCAAAGGACATTGTGAAGATGCTGGAGGAAACAGGTACAAAACGAGTCCTATATCAACGAGTCCTATATCAACATAACCTGAAAGGCAGCTCAGCAAGGAAGAAGTTACTGCTCCAAAGCCGCCATAGAAAAAGCCAGACTGTGCTTTGCAACTGCACATGGGGACAAAGATAGTTCTTTTTGGAGAAATGTCCTCTTGTCTGATGAAACAAAAATAGAACTGTTTTGCATAATGACCATCATTATGTTTTGAGGAAAAAGGGGGAGACTTGCAAGCCGAAGAACACCATCCCAACCTTGAAGCACGGGGGTGGCAGCATCATGTTGTGGGGGTGCTTGCTGCAGGAGGGACTGGTGCACTTAACAAAATAGATGGCATCATGAGGCAGGGAAAATTATGTGGATATATTGAAGCAACATCTTAAGACATCAGTCAGGAAGTTAAAGCTTGGTCGCAAATGGGTCTTCCAAATGGACATTGACCCCAAGCATACTTCCAAAGTTGTGACAAAATGGCTTAAGGACAACAAAGTCAAGGTATTGGAGTGGCCATCACAAAGCCCTGACCTCAATCCCATAGGAAATGTGTGGGCAGAACTAAAAAAGTGAGTGCAAGCAAGGAGGCCGACAAACCTGACTCAGTTACACCTGCTCTGTCAGGAGGAATGGGCCAAAATTATTGTGGGAAGCTTGTGCAAGGCTACCGAAACGTTTGACCCAAGATAAACAATTTAAAGGCAAGGCTACCAAATAATGTGATGAAAGAAAGAAATGCTGAAATAAATCATTCTCTCTACTATCATTCTGACATTTCACATTCTTAAAATAAAGTGGTGATCCTAACTGACCAAATACAGGGAATTTATACTAGGATTAAATGTCAGGAATTGTGAAAAACTTAGTTTAAATGTATTTGGCTAAGGTGTATGTAAACTTCTGGCTTCAACTGTATCTCACCAGAGAAAGCATCCAAGCGAGTGAAACAGTCCCCCTCTGTCTCTGACACTATCTGGTCAAAAAGAGTATGATAATGTAGCCAGCGAGCACTTGTACTCCCTTGATAAAAATTAATACAATAATAGCTGAGTGAGCTCAACTGTGAATGGTTTTGGCACACCAAAAGAAAGTTTCAAGGGAAGCCAGTTTGGATTTGGCTTAAAACCAATCACATCTAAAACCAAACATCATTGACAGAAAAAAATGGAATTGTTGCATCCTGTTGTGTTGTTGTCCTCTAGTGGCTAGCTAGCTAGCTAAAATTCACTGTCCCCTTTCCTGAATTAGCCATGGGTGGAGACATGGATTTGGGCTTGTTGTTTTACTTCTCTGTACTGTCCAATGATTGTAACGGCAAATCTGATCCAATGTAGTAGGCTAATGTTAACCAGCTGGCTAATCGTTGCTCGTGAAAGGAAGTTAGGCTAGCGAGCAAGCATTTTAGGCATGTAGCCTAGCACAACAAAAACTAAAAGTGCGTACTGTATAACAGAGTCATAGACCGCTTTGGCAACATGAAAGAGGAGGATGGCATTGGTGTTTCTCTACAAGTAGGATGAGTCAACATATTTGTTCTACTAAAGCAGCACACACACAGAGAAATCAGAACCATGGACAGAAACATAATATTTAGCTTACGTTGATTGGACAAAATTGTTTTTGTAATCTTTTACTTGCCACTGTATTAGACTCATCACAGGTGATTTGATGATCTTGAAATGTCGAAGTTGAAATGGTGCTGGAATATGAAATGGTGCTGGCAGCTCTTTGCGACTAAATCAATAGTTGTTTAGCAGTCTGAAAAAGGTGGAAACATTAACTTCATTGATCATGCTGTAGGGGAACTGTTTGTTACATGCAATATGCTTTGTGGACTCCACCAAACAGATGTTGCTCTCTGGTTTTGTGATGAAACAAAGGTGTGGTTGAAGTTATCTGCCACTGTGTCTGTCTTCTAATTTTCTCGACCTTAGGCCTACATGTCACGGTGGCAAAGCATAGGTTGTAAGATGGCTTTTTCTCACGGCTTGGCGTCCCCAGTGATTTTACCCACACACTGCTACTGCATACAGTATTTGTGTGTTAGATGCAGTATGAAGGAACTACAAACAATACATGATAGTGTAGACTCATGGGCCATTTGACAGAGTGAAGGACAGTTGAGTAAGATATCAATGTAAGGGATAGAGATCAAGCTCCTGGCCTAAACCCTTGAGGGTTATACTGTAGCAAGTTCATGGCTTATGTAGCTTTTTCAGAATTTGCACAAGGGACTTTGCACACTGCTGGGTTGGTACATGAGAAACTACAAATTGCATGGATTTGAACTTTGAGCACAGGGGTGTCTAAGGGTACATGCTGTTAGTGCTGTACTACCAATCCTCAGATGATCTATCCTCCTCCATATACAATGGTTCATGCAGTGCATACACAATGCTAAATCAAATGCTTACTTGTCTTGTTTACTTGGCGAATACAACAGGTGCACCGTGAAAATGTGTGCGTGCATGTGTGTGAGAGAGCGCTTTTTATCTTAGAAAAGCCCACAATGCTGAGAATCTGCTACCATACATGTCGATATACACCTTTGAGCTGTGCTTCTTGGTCCTGACCTTTGGGACCCATCAAACGTCTCATTGGGGTCTGGTTTATGAGGGGTAATGTGTACCTGTGGGTCCCCGGGACCATGTCCTTGAATGTACATGACCCATCTAAATATATCTAACCCATCTAAATATAATCTGAAATTGTAAACCATGAACAATTTACGAAATATGAAAACTGAAAAACTAAGGCAGGGGTCTTCAACCTTTTCTTGACCAGGGACCCCACCTCCCAAGCAAACCAGCGACTCACAGAACCCCCTTCATACGTTAGCAAAAAAATGTCTTCTCTTATAATCAGATGAATAATGTGGAGAAGTAATCAACGTTTTTAAAATTAATAGATTTGGAACATTGTATTTCATTATTTTGACCTCCCCACATTATAACTGGAAGAGGAAATGTACACTCTAACATAGCCTATTATCTAGAAAGTAAAATACAAACGATTGTTCTTTAATTGCAGCTGTTTAGATGGTTAAGCAAAGGTTAGCCGTGTGGTGGAAAAAATATATGTCCAAGTCAAGAAATCTTACCAAAAGCTAGCTGCACTTGCCATACTGGTAGCCTATTCAAGGGTTCTTTTTCAAAGCTTATGTCAAATACTCCAGTGAGTGTAATTGACTCCCACTGAGAGTAATTTGCTCAATATTTGAGTTGAGAAATAAAGTTGAAATAAGATATTCTCCTTTTTTTGTTACTGTAGGTATGTAATTCAAAATCCGTTTATTCTGTTGATTTTCATATATTTTCGCAGACCCCCTGCAGTACCTGGGTCCGTGATTACAAGTTGAATATTCCTGCACTAAGGGATACAAAAAATCATGCTAACTGACTATCAATCGCTCATTACTACACTAGAAAGTGATTTTCATGCAAGTGCTATCTCCAGGATAATCAAGGCCCTTGTATGTCCTCATATATCTCTCCTTATGAGTTATACTGCCAATTAAAGTGTGTGATGAGCTGGATTCTCTGAGAGACGTTGTCATTCATCTGAAGCTGGGTGGAAAACATGCATGATGCTATCAGCATTCAGCAACATATAGGAGAAGATTATCATCCCCAGAATCAACAAGCTCTTATCTCTTTGCTGGTCTGAAATCTCAATGCTAGTAATGAAGGTACACATGTTTTGGGGGAAATACTCAGCATCCAGTAGGTAATTCCTTAATTTTACCCAACACACCAGGCCTTCAGATTGATCGGCCTTCCATCTCGATGACATCAGCTCAGAGAGCAACCCACGAGTATCCAACACATCGACATCGGCTAAAAAAATAAGGGAATATACAGAAGGGAAAATATACACTATGAATCAAATATGCACAATGGCTGAGACCATTCAACCTAAAAATCTATGAAGATCTTGCGCGCACACACATGCACAATCTTTCTCCTCCCTCTTTCATGAATAATAAAGGAAGAATCCGGACACTCATATCGCACCAGAGGAGAACTGCTCTCTGGCATCTATCAAACAGGTAATGCTAAATCATTCAAGCCATGGTTTGCTCCGACAAATGAATAGGGGGCTGTTTCCTCCTCTCTTAAGTGATAGTCTGAACGCAATTACCTCTGCCATTAGTATGTGAGTCTTTTTTAGTGCTCTAATTGATGCTCTGAGGGTTAAAAAAAACAGCTGCTTTCAACAGAAGAGATAAAACATGAGGTGGGATCAAACTTGGGAAGAAACAGAGTGATGATAGAATCCTGTGCTCCATCGATCTCAGCTGTATAACACTTGTATTAGTAAACATGGTGAACACAGTGGAAGTTTATGTTTTTGTCTGGGCGGTTGTTTGTGTGATGTAATTACACAGAGAACAGTAGGCATGCAAACCACTAGTGTGTAGACAACAGTTTGCATGCCATGTAAGTTACACAGATAATGCTGTCTAGGTGAAGAAGAGTCTCATTACAGAACCAAATCCAACAGTATATTTGTTTCAAGGAACTACATATCACTCTTAAACGGCATCCGTTTCCCTCTGCTGTCCTCTGTGGGTCACAATGGTTCCTGTATAAGTTTCATGAACTAGCAGGACTGAGGGAAAATGACATTAAAATAGTATGTTTGCCCACCATATCTTTCCAACATTAAACTAATGGAAAATATGCATGCCCATTATATTTTGTGCCTAAACCTTATTTGAATAAAAACAATGAGGCTTTGACATTCTCCCCTTTGTAGCTCACACCAAGCAACAAAGGGTCCAATGATGTGCTCTCCCTCCACGGTCAGCAGGATAAAAGTTTTGTGAGCCATTCAAATTGCGTTCTGTGGTGTCTCGGAAACACAACATAAAAATATAGCTGCGAGCAGCAAATGAATGGGGGTCAACAGGATGACAGATAGGACACAAGATCTGTTGGATAAGCACTCGGTCATGTAGGAACTATATTTTTTCCTCAGTGAAAGTAGGGCCGGAACGATACCAGTATCACGATACTCCTTAGTGACGTGGCAAGGAAACAAAACAAGAAGAGACTGTCTTCTTTAGGAAAACATCCTTCATTTTCTAAGCTATAGCACACCATTTTTATTTAATTTTTGACATCCTGCATGTTTTTGGTCTGCTTCATGTTTTAATATTTGGCATGGAAAACAATATTTGCGATACTGGTATCGTCTCGGTCCTAAGTGTAAGCACTGCCATGTTGATTTAAACCTCAGTTGGCATTCCAAAATACTTCAATACACTCTCACAGCTGTAATACGCTGACTGCGAAAGAGTCAGGACTTCCGGCTTCTCATTTTACCGATTAAAATATCCCTTTTTTCACAGCCTTCAGACCACATAACAGGGAAACAATGTGATTATACACCTATACTGATAAAAAAAAAATCACATTAATTGTCTGCATAATTTGAATTGAACATTCATTTTTATTAGACAAAGTCCACTTGATCAATAGATAAAGCTCTAGTATCCTATGGTGCCGCTGGTACCAATGACATCCACAGTATAGTGCCACAAAACTGGTCTGGTGCAGCCATCTAAGGTTACAGTGACTTTCTATTCACACAGCTTCTAAGGACATATTCATAACGTTTACATACCAAATTTTATTGCCCCATGTCCATCGGTTCAGTTCTATTAGCCAGTTGTTGTTGCCCATCGTAGAGTCATATAACAGTATGTTTTAACTTCTTTTCTGCCTCGCCACACTAGTTTCAACCTCGTGTGGGTGCCAGCAACCTAGCAAGCATGCGAGGTAGTGCTAGGTATCAACAGCCAATCCAGTAGGGTCTGGAAGCTACAGTATGGTGAGCTTTGATTGGCAAGTTGCCGCAATGATGAAGTATTTGTTCAGCTTTCCCCAACTTTGGTCCCACCCTGTTCACATCCATTCTCCCATACTTGCATCGCCGAATGGTCCCCCCACCAACTTTCCCTTCCCAACATTGAAAAGGAGTGGTGCTCTGCCTCCCGGGTGGCGCAGCTGTGCCATCAGAGACTCTGGGTTCGCGCCCAGGCTCTGTCGTAACCGGCCGCGACCGGGAGGTCCGTGGGGTGACGCACAATTGGCCTAGCGTCGTCCGGTTTAGGGAGGGCTTAGGTAGGGATGTCCTTGTCTCATCGCGCACCAGCAACCAGCGACCCCTGTGGCGGGCCGGGCGCAGTGCATGCTAACCAAGGTTGCCAGGTGCACTGTGTTTCCGCCGACACATTGGTGCGGCTGTCCTCCGGGTTGGATGCGCGCTGTGTTAAGAAGCAGTGCGGCTTGGTTGGGTTGTGTATTGGAGGACGCATGACTTTCAACCTTCATCTCTCCCGAGCTCGTATGGGAGTTGTAGCGATGAGACAACATAGTAGCTACTAAAAAACAATTGGATACCACGAAATTGGAGAGAAAAAGGGCTGGGAAAAAAAGAAGAAAAGGAATGGTGCTCTGTTGTTTCATTGCTCCCAACGGAACATGTTAAGACGTACCGTAACCCGCTGGCTCCTGAAGCCCTCATGAGCTCCCGAGTCTAGAAGCAGTTTATCCAAAATGTTAGCTAACTAGTGTCGCAAGTTAGCATTTCGCTAGCTAGTTGAGCTGTTTTACAAGAAAATGGCTGAGATGAAAAACACTGTAGCTAGCGAGAAAGCCCTCTGCGACAATGTTATTTGGGTGTGGTCATGCTAGACTTGTCTTTTAATTTGAAGATACCTGTCATTGAAGTTGGTGGTTAATACTGGTTTAAGATTGAGGCGAGAGAAACTGTCCGCCATGTTTTGGTAAGGGCTCGGAGTGACGTCACACACCCAAGAAGCCTCAACCAATCACCAACGGATATTAATGACTTGGGTCGTGTTCCCCTGCTCAGACGTTGCATGCATCAAACAATGATTGCGTGCAAAGTCATCATCTGTGTCATCAACTGACAGATTGCAATAACATATGATATGGTTAGCTGATAATTAAAATTCCTATCTTGGCATTGTGAGATCTGTTCGGTGTCAGCAACATCGGAGCAGAGGAACACACCTTTTGCCTCCGGGTATCCTATGAAAGGACATTTTGTGACCAGATATGTGATCAGCCAGCATCTCCTAAAAACAGATGTCCCGCCCCGGAAACAAATTATTATTTTTTTTTAATCATATTAGCATATGTGTTAATATGCATCTACTGCTATAGTGTGAATGCATCAATGTTATTTTCTCAAACTCTTTAGGGACTATTGTAAGTCCAAAACCAATCTGGAGTGAATCTGATTTTTAGTCCAAGAGACTAAATATGATTATGTATTTTAAGCGTTGGCGTTACATTGTCAAAAAAGTGAATTGTTAATCGTTTCCTTGTTTTTTAAGATATCAATGACAAACTTTTCATATGATTCATCATGGTAATGTCTTTGATGATCCTGAACAGTTTCAAGTTGATAGGCCATTTTGAAGGGGATTTAAATTGACACGTAAACATGAGATTTTCTGATTTATCAATAACTCAGCCATCTCTTAACTAATCCCTTATCTTTTCTCAGACTAAGTTAAGAGATGTACCATGGGCCTACACACTATATTTGAGAATACAATTTTCAAAGGTTTTCCAAAATTTACAAGATGGAGGAAAATCTATCCTGATGGACCTTATATGTCCTTGAGACAAATTTGTTCAGAATGAGGAAAGACACTTACATACATTTCAAACTGGACGGCGGATATGAGAGCGAGACAGCTTATAAGAGACTGCCAATCGGTGCCATGCTTTTTGACAGTTACTCATGACCTCTAGTTGCTGTGTGCCAAATTAGAAAGAAAGTTACGAATCTATGCTTGAGTTATTTGACCATGTAAAAAAATAATACAGAGAATAACAATAGGTTTCCTCAGCTTTGCTCTGAATCCCTAACAAGGAAGCTGGTGTTTGGAGCCTGACCTGAATTTCAACACAAGTTACCATGAGTCACATTCAATGGATTCACACAGTTAGAACTGCAACCCTTCAAAACCATAAATAAAACCAGAACACTGAAATTACTATGCCACACAAACCTAGTTGTACAAAACAAGGAAACACTACTGAGGGAGGAAGGTAGGTAGGTAGAGAGAAATGTCTTTAAGGAGGTCTGTCTCTTGTGGCTCTACACAATAGTCTCTTGCTCCCTGAGCGTAGCTACTTCTCTGAACACTTCCCTCCTCCTCCCGATTCCTGCACATCTTTCCACCTGGTGACTCGGTGACTGACAGGTTTCCACAGGGAATTGTATAAATTCCGGGCTTTGAGTGAATATGTCCTTTAGGAACCTGTTGATTACACATAAGAGCCACCTGAGCAGATAAGCAGCTGACAAAAACTCCCAGGGCTTCAACCCAACAAGTCCCACATACAGGTATAGACAAACTTCCGAGGCAGGGTTTCACACACACACATCATAGTAGATGTGACGGCAGACGTAATTCAGGCAAGCAATCAAAACGGCATACAGTGCCTTCAGAAATATATTCATACCCATTGACTTAATCCACATTGTGTTGTGTTACAGCCTGAATTAAAAATGCATGAACTCGATTTGTTTTCTCACCCATCGACACACAATACACCATAATGACAAAGTGAAAATATGTTTTTAGACATTTTAGTATATTTATTGAAAATTAAATACAGAAATATATTCACAACCCTGAGTCAATTCAAGGTAGAAGCACCTTTGGTAATGAATGACACCTACAGTGCATTTAGAAAGTATTCAGACCCATTGACTTTTTACACATTTTGTTACGTTTACAGCCTTGTTCTAAAATCCTCATCAACCTACACACAATACCCCACAAAGACAAAGCATTTTTTTTTGCAAATGTATAAAACAGAAAAACCTTATTTAAATAAGTATTCTGACCATTTGCTATGAGACTAGAAATTGAGCCTATTCTTTAGATGTTCCTACAACTTTATTGGAGTCCACCTGTGGCAAATTCAATTGACTGAACATGATTTGGAAAAGCACACACCTATCTACAGCTCAAGTTCGAAGTTTACATACACTTACAGTGGGGAGAACAAGTATTTGATACACAGACGATTTTGCAGGTTTCCCTACTTACAAAGCATGTAGAGGTCTGTCATTTTTATCATAGGTACACTTCAACTCTGAAAGATGGAATCTAAAAACAAATCCAGAAATTCACATTGTATGATTTTTAAGTAATTAATTTGCATCTTATTGCATGACATAAGTATTTGATACATCAGAAAAGCAGAACTTAATATTTGGTACAGAAACCTTTGTTTGCAATTACAGAGATCATACGTTTCCTGTAGTTCTTGACCAGGTTTGCACACACTGCAGCAGGGATTTTGGCCCACTCCTCCATACAGACCTCCAGATCCTTCAGGTTTCGGGGCTGTCGCTGGGCAATACGGACTTTCAGCTTCCTCCAAATATGTTCTATTTGGTTCAGGTCTGGAGACTGGCTAGGCCATTCCAGGACCTTGAGATGCTTCTTACGGAGCCTCTCCTTAGTAGCCCTGGCTGTGTGTTTCGGGTCGTTGTCATGCTGGAAGACCCAGCCACGACCCATCTTCAATGCTCTTACTGAGGGAAGGAGGTTGTTGGCCAAGATCTCGCGATACGTGGCCCCATCCATCCTCCCCTCAATACAGTGCAGTCGTCCTGTCCCCTTTGCAGAAAAGCATCCCCAAAGATTTATGTTTTCACCTCCATGCTTCACGGTTGGGATGGTGTTCTTGGTGTTGTACTCATCCTTCTTCTTCCTCCAAACACGGCGAGCGGAGTTTAGACCAAAAAGCTCTATTTTTGTCTCATCAGACCACATGACCTTCTCCCATTCCTCCTCTGGATCATCCAGATGGTCATTAGCAAACTTCAGATGGGCCTGAACATGCGCTGGCTTGAGCAGGGGGACCTTGCGTGCGCTACAGGATTTTAATCCATGACGGCGTAGTGTGTTACTAATGGTTTTCTTTGAGACTGTGGTCCCAGCTCTCCTGGTCATTGACCAGGTCCTGCCGTGTATTTCTGGGCTGATCCCTTACCTTCCTCGTGATCATTGATGCCCACGAGGTGAGATCTTGCATGGAGCCCCAGACCGAGGGTGATTGACCGTCATCAGTTGTTGCCTTCTCACCAAGCTGCTTGCCTATTGTCCTGTAGCCCATCCCAGCCTTGTGCAGATCTACAATTTTATCCCTGATGTCCTTACACAGCTCTCTGGTCTTGGTCATTGTGGAGAGGTTGGAGTCTGTTTGATTGAGTGTGTGGACAGGTGTATTTTATACAGGTAACGAGTTAAAACAGGTGCAGTTAATACAGGTAATGAGTGGAGAACAGGGGGACTTCTTAAAGAAAAACTAACAGGTCTGTGAGAGCCGGAATTCTTACTGGTTGGTAGGTGATAAAATACTTATGTCATGTAATAAAATGCAAATTAATTACTTAAAAATCATACGATGTGATTTTCTGGATTTTTGTTTTAGATTCCGTCTCTCACAGTTGAAGTGTACCTATAATAAAATTACAGACCTCCACATGCTTTGTAAGTAGGAAAACCTGAAAAATCGGCAGTGTATCAAATACTTGTTCTCCCCACTGTAGGTTGGAGTCATTAAAACTTGTTTGTCAACCACTCCCCAAATGTATTGTTAACAAACTATAGTTTTGGCAAGTCGATTAGGACATCTACTTTGTGCATGACACAAGTAATTTTTCCAACAATTGTTTACAGACAGATTATTTCACTTATAATTCACAGTATCACAATTCCAGTGGGTCAGAAGTTTACATATACTAAATTGACAATGCCTTTAAACAACTTGGAAAATTCCAGAAAATGATGTCATGGCTTTAGAAGCTTCTGATTACTAATTGACATCATTTGAGTCAATTGGAGGTGTACCTGTGGATGTATTTCAAGGTCAACCTTCAAACTCAGTGCCTCTTTGCTTGACATCATGGGAAAATCAAAAGGAATCAGCCTGGTTCATCCTTGAGAGCAATTTCCAAACGGCTGAAAGTACCACGTTAATCTGAACAAACAATAGTTACGCAAGTATAAACACCATTGGACCACGCAGCCATCATACCGCTCAGGAAGGAAACACGTTCGGTCTCCTAAAGATGAACGTACTTTGGTGCGAAAAGTGCAAATCTATCACAGAACAACAGCAAATGACCTTGTGAAGATACTGGAGGAAACAGGAACAAAAGTATCTATATCCACAGTAAAACGAGTCCTATATCATCATAACCGCTCAGCAAGGAAGAAGCCACTGCTCCAAAACGGGGGTGGCAGCATCATGTGGGGGTGCTTGCTGCAGAAGGGACTGGTGCACTTCACAAAATAGATGGCATCATGAGGGAGGAAAATTACGTGAATATATTGAAGCAACATCTTAAGACATCAGTCAGGAAGTTAATGCTTGGTCACAAATGGGTCTTCCAAATGGACAATGACCCCAAGCATACTTCCAAAGTTGTGGCAAAATGGCTTAAGGACAACAAAGTCAAGGTATTGGAGTGGCCATCACAAAGCCCTGACCTCAATCCCATAGAAAATGTGTGGACAGAACTGAAAAAGCGTGAGCTAGCAAGGAGGACTACAAACCTGACTCAGTTACACCAGCTCTGTCAGCAGGAATGGGCCACAAATCACCCAAATTATTGTGTGAAGCTTGTGGAAGGCTACCCAAAACATTTGACCCAAGTTAAACAATTTAAAGGCAATGCTACCAAATACTAATTGAGTGTATGTAAACTTCTGATGCACAGGGAATGTGATGAAAGAAATAAAATCTTAAATAAATCACTCTCTACAATTACTCTGACATTTCACATTCTGGGGCGGCAGGTAGCCTAGTGGTTAGAGCGTTGGACTAGTAACTGGAAGGTTGCAAGTTCAAACCCCCGAGCTTACAAGGTACAAATCTGTCTTTCTGCCTCTGAACAGGCAGTTAACCCACTGTTCCTAGGCCGTCATTGAAAATAACAATATGTTCTTAACTGACTTGCCTAGTTAAATAAAGGTAAAATATAAAAAAATCTGAAAATAAAGTGGTGATTCAGGAATCACCACAGGAATCTTTACTAGGATTAAATGTCAGGAATTGTGAAAAACTGAGTTGAAATGTATTTGGCTTTGGCTAAGTTGTATCCAACTTAAACTGTATATAAGGTTCCACAAGTTGATAGTGCATGTTAGAGCAAAAAAACAAACCATGAGGTCGAATGAATTGTCCGTAGAGCTCCGAGACAGGATTGTGTTGAGGCACAGATCTGGCGAACGGTATGGGAGATGGGGAGGATCAAGGGAAAGATGAACGGAGCAAAGTACAGAGAGATCCTTGATGAAAACCTGCTCCAGATCGCTCAGGACTGGGGTGAAGGTTCACCTTCCAACAGGCCAATGACCCTAAGCACACAGCAAAGACAACGCAGGAGTGGCTTTGGGATAAGTCTCTGAATATCCTTGAGTGGCCCAACCAGAGCCCTGACTTGAACCTGATCGAACATCTCTGGAGAGACCTGAAAATAGCTGTGCAGCGATGCCCCCCATCCAATCTGACAGAACTTGCAAATACAGGTGTGCCAAGCTTGTAGCGTCATACCCAAGAAGTTTTGAGGCTGTAATCACTGCCAAATGTACTTCAACAAAGTACTTAGTAAAGGGTCTGAACACTTATATAAATGTGATGTTTTTTTTTGTCATTATGGGGTATTTTGTGTAGGTTCATGAGGGGGAAAATGATTGAATCCATTTTAGAATAAGGCTGTAGCGTAACAAAATGTTGAATAAGTCAAGCGGTCTGAATACTTTCCAAAATGCACTTGAAAACGGTTTAATGGGCCGGCAGATATGAGGGTGAGACTGCTTACAACAGCACCACCTATAGGCCAATCGGTGTCATTATTTGTGCCATTATATTTCAAAGGAAATAGGAGGCAGCTGAGCTCAATTTGGAGTGTCATAGCAAAGGGGTGTGAATACTTTTGTAAATTAGATATTTATGTATTCAATATGAGAAATTTATGTCTTCAATAAATATCCAAACAATTCTAAAAACATGTTTTCACTGTCATTATGGAGTATTTTGTGTAGATGGGTGAGAACAAAGTCTATTTAATATTTTTTTATCAGGCTGTAACACAACAAAATGTGGAATAAGTCAAGGGGTATGAATACTTTCTGAAGGCACTGTATCTAAGACTTCACTGAATTCCTTCCCATAAATATTAACAGGCCAAAGTGAGTAATCCTCTCCGCCTACACCTTCGGTGTGAGTCTGAGTCCCATGAACAGATGGCAGCAAGACTCATATTCAGATCTGGCCCGATGTGCCATCTCTGTGAATGAACAGACAGGCGTGTTCTACAGTGGGGGAGAGGAAAGTGAATTAAAGCTACAGGAAACCACCATCCATGCCTATGTGATGTTGATGGATCCCCACAGTAATGACAGAAAAAGCAGTTGGATGGTCTCCAGCTCTCCTCCCTACCCCCAGATTGGGCTCCCTATGATTGACTGGGAGGCTTCTAGCCTCAGATTGTACTGCAGGGCCCAGATACACCCAACCATGAGCCTTTTAACTTCAACTTTGGGTGTAAATATTATCAGGGGTTTGAATGATTTGTGAGTGGGCTATAAGAGGAGCCTTATCCCACGATAGTCAGGTATCTATTCAGGTATTCAGATATCGGCAGTATACAAAACGGTCAAACCTTTTTTCTTTTCTTTTTTTTCCTTCTTGAAATACATCAGCATACATGTTGATTTTCAAGAGAGCAGATTGTTTTATACATGGAAGTACACTGAAGTATAAACGAATGGAGACAACAGAAAACCTGTTCTCATGGTCTATGATAAATACAACAGCTGTTTGTCTGTGCATGTTTTAACAACAGGTGTTCCTTTCATTAATGAGTCTATTGATTCATTTTCTCAATGTGCAGCATAAAACGTGATTGCCGTCCTCTCACTATGCATTTGTGCTTCTTTCCCTTGCTCATTAAAACGTGCCCCTGAGTAATCCACTTATTGTAGGCTGTCGGCAAATGCTTCAAACTCTACGTCAGTAATAAAAAGGAAGGATGAGAGAGGCAGAAACAGATTGCAGCGCCACAGAGCACTTAAAACTCATCTAGGTTGGACTTAAAACCGGGACAAAATCTAAATGACTAATGTGAAATATTCTGCCACATTGAGTGAGAAGTGTGAGGGTAAAGGTGACCTAGCTATTTCTCTAATATTCAACTTTTAGGATATAAAAAAAGGGGACAACTTCTCCACTTGCCAATAAAGCACTGGCTCAAAGAGTTATAGTCTGGCTTCCCCCCCAAAAGAATTGTAAACCTCCTTTGCCAAAAATGTCACCTCATTTCCTAGTAGACATATCGTTTCCTGGGTCCCTCTTTAATATTTCAATACAGGCAAATATGAGGAGAACACGTGAGAGCAGAGAGAGAAACATTAAAGAGGGATTTAGTGAAGAAGGACTGTTTTATGTACGGCACAGGAAATAACTCATATTATAAGACTCAATTTACCGATCAATCAGGGATTAACGTCAGAGCCATCCTATAAATCACAATTTTATCAGCCCTGGAACTCTCCCATCATGCAAATGGATTGGATTGAGGGGCTCGGTGTCCGACCTGGGAGAGTGTGACATCTGTGACATCTAAAGCAATTTAGGGAATCTGCCAGTCTGGTAATTGGATCTTTAACCCTACAGGGCCAAACCAAGAGTGTGTGAGAGCAGGGAAAAGTTTAATGGATGTGGATATCCCTAGCTCTGGTGGCCCATGTGAAATGTTATAGGCTTGTACTGACTTCAAACATCATATGAGGAAGATTATGTGCCAGATTATGTGTAAAATTATGTGCCAGAGGTCAAGTAAAAACAATTTGAGTTGAACATGAGCAGGTACTGAATACAAGCAACTGTTAGGAAGAATCTATCCGCTGATTGTCTGTGTTATTATTTTTTCTTATGACATTTCAAACTACAGTTAAATGTGTGTGTGTGTCTGGGGGGGGGGGGCAGCCTATAGGAATTACTACAATAACTTTATGAAAATATTCTCACCATGAAATGAAGGAGGAGGTATAATATAAACTGTAGTCAACTATACTGCTAAGAATGTCATCATTGCTGGGCCGGGGTTCCATTATGTAGAAGATTGCCTTGGAGACCTAACAAGATGTCCGTCTGGTGTGATCAGATTCCACTCAGGCTATGGAGCTGACAGACATTTTGAAATTACTGAGGGAAAATAGCCATTTAAAAATGCTGTACTTTACTGTTTTAGAAATGGGGTCCCAATGCTCCACTCACCACAACCCACCTGCCATGCCGATATCACTAACATTGGAACTGTGAGTAAAAAATATGAAATCAGATATTAGATTCGTACACAGAAGCACGGAGTGTTAGGACACTATAGTAGCTTTTGGAAACTGAACAAATTGAGAGATAAAACTTGATTTTCCTGTCAGGAGATTGCTTTCCTGTCAGAGAATTTCTGCAGTCCAATACAGCGGATTGAGATTAAATGTCGGCTTTGGCGACCAAATATTGAAGTGTCTTAATCTAGCAGTCATTTCTGCTCTGTTCTATAGATAGTAAAGCCTGATTATCACAATTCCTAAACTGACTGGAGCAGGGGGGCTCACACACATGCTCACACGCACTGTCTGACAGTAACATACACCCCATTGAAATTCATGAACCGTTTTTCATCAATGCTCTGTCACAGATTAACTCGTTTTATGTTGACAGTCAGTTATACAAACCAAATGGAGGAATCACAGTAAAATCCTCCCGGTCCAATCACTAGGCTTTTGACTGAGTGTGCAGCGCTGTTATGCTGAGCAATAGAGTAATTTCCAAGTGCCTTATGCAAAGTAAACAAATCTCTCCACCTTTGATCAAAGACTCTCCTCTGTGCCTTTAGGCTGTTAGCTACTATCACATCCATCTCTACTCATACATTTGAGTGGTGTTGATCAAAAAGCTTTCACAAAGCACTCTTAGTTTCCTGATTTAGGTCTATGCTCTAGAGCAGCCATGGTGAGTTGCCACACCAAATCTAAACCCAAGAGCTTAGCGTCTGATCCTTTATTTTATAATGACACAAGTACAACTGAATGGCTGCCATAAGTACAACAGCCAGGAAAAGCACACAGCATCCGCAATGACTCATCACAACAATCTCTCCTTAATGCAGATCAATCTCTATGCACTCTATGCAGTGGTGTCCATTCGTGTTTGGTCACTGCTGTTTGGGAAACAATCAAGGCCCAGACAGACTAGTCAGAGAGGAAACACAAAAACACACACACACACGTGTGTGTGTGTGTGTGTGTGTGTGTGTGTGTGTGTGTGTGTGTGTGTGTGTGTGTGTGTGTGTGTGTGTGTGTGTGTGTGTGTGTGTGTGTGTGTGTGTGTGTGTGTGTGTGTGTGTGTGTTTTTTTGTGTGTGTGTGTGTGTGTGTGTGTTTTTTTTGTGTCTGTATGTGTACGTGTGTACGTACAGTATGTGTGATTCATAGCTTTTTTCAAAGTCATCTACCTTTGATCGTTCCTCGGATGTCAGAGCACTTGGCCAGTTACAAATCCATAAAGTGCCTCAAACACGCCGGAGCTCTGCATGAACAAACATGCCAAAGAACACAGTGAATAAATACATAAACAAGTAAACATTTAAATACACATACACATACATGAGTACCCTTTCCCCGGACCCCTAAACCAGGGTAGTGAGTTGGGAAATTGCCTTGGAGATGGAGTCGCCTGAGTGGGCACAGTTATTACAGCAGGAGATAAGGCTGGGGCTGTATGCTGACGCCTCTGATGGCTCAACGGCCCGGTGAATGTGTGACACTGAGGAACCGCACAGCAGGGGAGCTCCAGCCAGCACAGCACAGGCAAATGGCAGGCAGACAAGACGCCTCACTGGGGATGGCTCCGATGATGGGGTGGCCCTGGTTAATCTGACAAATCCCCTCCACTAAAAGCCTGTCACACAGCAAACAAGTCAGACAGCAACGACAAGAGAGAGAGGAAAGGACGTGCGCATACTGCAAGGGAGACAGTGAGAGACGGAGAAAGAGGTGAGATGAGTGGATAATACGAATGAATCTCATTTGGCATAAAGCATCAAACTCATTAAAACATATGATTGCATTTAACTTAAAAAGTGATATACAGTATAATGATCTATTCACTTCTCTTTAGACTAGAAAGACTTTGATTTGTCATTGTTTTGTGAATAGACACTGGGCAAGCACAACATGGCACTCTACAGAGCCGTCTATGGAAGATCACAAGGAGCAACAACATCTAATTAGTAGCTCTTTCAAAAAGACGAAGAAATACACCATCAAGACAGTAGGGGAACAATACAAATGAAGTAGCATTGTCCCAGCTATATTGTTTATCGGGCCAGAGTAGCAAGTGAATGTGCATCACCCTGCACAGTAGACAGAGAGTCTGAAGAGTAGCGTTATCTGAGCGCATAGATTAACGGTCACATGAATAGGACCACCCCAGAGGTCTGTGTATCACTGTACAGGCAACTGTTACTGTGCATTTGTAGACACGGAGGACACAATCAATTGGGGCACATTGTGTGTTCCAAAAGGGGTTCTCAGGTCAGGGAGTGTAGTTAGGCTTGATAATGCGAGCAGCAGCGCCTCCCACAGTGGTATCCAGCAGGAAGAGAAAGCCTGGTCTACTAGAGGGAGTAGACTGATGGCAGTCCAGTCACAGCTCCGATGAGTTAATTGCACTTCTCTAATTTGTCTTCTAAATCAAACCACTGATGAACTCTTCAATTAACGACAAGTACTTTTAACATGTTGTATTAACACTTACTATCGTATTAACTTTTGTGAGGAACATGTACTGCATATTTGACTTTGAAGCATCTGCACAGTGGAAGAGAATGTCGAACATAGCATAACATCAGTGTATATCAAGTGTAGGCTCCACAAATAATTATTCGATTTTTATGGGCAGACTACGGCGTCGGGCTGGAGGAGAGAGGTGTGTGCGTTCCAAATGGCACCCTATTCCCTATATAGTGCACTACTTTGACCAGCGCCCCTTAAATAACAATTAGTTATTAATGCTTCAGTAATGGCATTTAGTAGCCTAAGCTCTGAAACAGCAGCTTCAGAACTATGAATGTACTCTTGTCCCCATTAACCCCTTCCATACACATTCCAATCTTGTTTTCATAACCCTCTCCTCATATCTGTACACATTGCAACCTACCTAATGACTCCCTTGAACAAACATTCGCTGTTTGGAGAAAGGGGAAGAATCATACCATCAGAGAAATGGGAAAACATCAGACAGCAGGTCTATGTGTGATTCTGGATTCTAATGGTTTCCCCCTCGGGCCCCGACATTTATCTGAATGCTACACACCTACACGTACCGAAAACACCAAATAAGAAAGGAAAAATATAACTTGTTAAAGAGTGTATGAATCTACTACTGAACAAAATGGTATCACAACATGGTTCACAACATAATAAGCAGACATGTGAGTGTATTAGCAATAAATAGGCTGATGCTTTCCTTCAAATACATTGTACATGTCGCATCAGAAACGGAGTGCTAGAGAACATAGTTTTCAGGATGACATTTTTCTCTCTGATTAATACAAGGAATGTTATGGAAGTACAGAAGCCCAATTATTTTTATAAAACAATTACTCTTGGAATTATTGTTTTAACAACTAAGTATCTCATTCAAACCACTTAGTATCTTGTTTGAATGACTTAGTATAAAATATACAGTATCAGTCAAAAGTTTGGACACACCTACTCATTCAAGGGTTTTTAATTTTTTGTAATATTTTCTACATTATAGAATAATAGTGAAGACATCACAACAATGAAATAACACATATGGAATCATGTAGGAACCAAAAAAGTGTTAAAGAAATCAAAATATATTTTCTATTTGAGATTCTTCAAAGTAGCCACCCTTTGCCTTAATGACAGCTTTGCGCACTCATAGCCCTCTGAACCAGATTCACCTGGAATGCTTTTCCAACAGTTTTGAAAGAGTTCCCACATATGCTAAGCACTTGTTGGCTGCTTTTACTTCACTCTGTGGTCCAACTCATCCCAAACCATCTCAATTGGGTTGAAGTCGGGTGAATGTGGAGGCCAAGTCATCTGATGCAGCACTCCATCACTCTCCTTCTTGGTCAAATAGTCCTTACACAGCCTGGCGGTAATTTGGGTCATTGTCCTGTTGAAAAACCAATGATAGTTCCACTAAGTGCAAACCAGATGGGATTGTGTTTCGCTGCCGAATGCTGTGGTAGTCATGCTGGTTAAGTGTGCCTTGAATTCTATGCGTGCGGAGATCATCCGTTCACCTACTCTGTGTTTCACAAAAACACAGTTGTTGGAACCAAAAATCTCAAATTTGAACCAAAGGACAGATTTCCACCAGTCTAATGTCCATTGCCTGTGTTTCTTGGCCCAAGCAAGTCAATTCCTTTTATTGGGGTCCTTTAGTAGTGATTTCTTTGCAGCAACTCGACCATGAAGGCCTGATTCATGCAGTCTCCTCTTAACAGTTGTTGTTGAGATCTGTCTGTTACTTAAACTCCGTGAAGCATTTATTTAGAATTAAATCTGAGATGCAGTTAACTCTAATGAACTTATCCTCTGCAGGAGAGGTAACTCTGGGTCTTCCTTTCCTGTGGCGGTCCTCATGAGAGCCAGTTTCATCATAGCACTTGATGGGTTTTGCAACTGCACTTGTGGAAACTTCCCAGATTGACTGACCTTCATGTCTTAAAGTAAGGATGGACTGTCATTTCATTTTGCTTATTTGAGCTGTTCTTGCGATAATATGGAATTGGTCTTTTACCAAATAGGGCTATCTTCTGTATACCATCCATACCTTGTCACAACACAACTGATTGGCTCAAATGCATTAAGAATAAAATGAATTCCACAAATTCACTTTTAACAAAGCACACCTGTTAATTTAAATGCATTCCAGGTGACTACCTCATGAAGCCGGTTGAGAGAATACAAAGAGTGTGCAAAACTGGGATGGCTACTTTGGCAAAGGGTGGCTGCTTTGAAGAATCTCAAATAAAATATATTTTGATTTGACTTACCCTTTTTTGGTTACTACATGTATCTCGTTTGAACGACTTAATTGTTATTTTGTCTAATTAGGCCTCATTTGTTATGCAGCTTGTCAGACCGTGTAATGGTTGCTGCACCCATTCATTCACCGATTCCACCCATTGATATGATTATTCATTGACAGTTCTTTGATAGCCTAAAGCAGGGCTGCTTTTGAATGCCAGGGAATGTAAGTGGGCGAGTATGGAGCAGAGCGCAATTCAAGCAGATTTAAAAAATAATAATGTCTGCTTTCTCTCCCGCTTTGCTACTGCTCAGCCACAAGCTCTAGGCATACTCTGCTTAGCATCTTTAATTTCCTTTAATTACTGTGACCACACCCACAGTAGCCTATATCTAAGTTTATATTCTACTTTGTATCATTACGATGTGTAGTTTCAATTTTGAAGGACTTCAAATGTAATAACAGACATTTAGGTAGGCAATACATAGGCTACTGTAGAATATAAACCATAACATAAATCAATTGAATTAATGTTTAATATCAGCAATACGTCGTAAATAATGAAGGCCAGTATCAACTTCCTTTCATGAATAAAAAGGGATAAATAATCTCAAAATGCAGCGGTCAAATGATTTGTGAATGCTATCTCTCAAAAATCTATTACATTTACAGTTGAAGTCAGAGGTTTACATACACCTTAGCCAAAAGCATTTAAACTCAGTTTTACACAATTCCTGACATTTAATCCTAGTAAAAATGTCCTGTCTTAGGTTCGTCAGGATGACCACTTTATTTTAAGAATGTGAAATGTCAGAATAATAGTAGAGAGAATGATTTATTTCAGATTTTAATTCTTTCATCACATTCCCAGTGGGTCAGAACTTTACATACACTAGCTTTCCACAAGCTTCCCACAATAAGTTGGGTGAATTGTGGCCCATTCCTCCTGACAGAGATGGTGTAACTGAGTCAGGTTTGTAGGCCTCCTTGCTCGCACATGCTTTTTCAGTTCTGCCCACAAATTTTCTATGGGATTGATGTCAGGGCTTTGTGTTGGCAACTCCAATACTTTGACTTTGATGTTCTTAAGACATTTTGCCACAACCTTGGAAGTATGCTTGGATTTATTGTCCATTTTGAAGGATATCCACAACAATTTCCTACCTCATGATGCCATCTATTTTGTAAAGTGCACCAGTCCCTCCTGCAGCGAGCTGCCCACAACATGATGCTGCCACCTACGTGCTTCACGGTTGGGATGGTATTCTTTGGCCTGCAAGCCTCCCCCTTTTTGCTCCAAACATAACAATGGTCATTATGGCCAAATAGTTCTATTTTTGTTTGATCAGACATTTCTCCAAAATGTACGATCTTTGTCCCCATGTGGAGTTACAATGCGCAGTCTGGCTTTTTATGGCAGCTTTGGAGCAGTGGCTTCTATCTTTTTGAGCGGCCTTTCAGGTTATGTCGATATAGGACTCGTTTTACTGTGGATATAGATACTTTTGTACCTATTTCCTCCAGCATCTTCACAAGGTCCTTTGCTGTTGTTCTGAGATTGATTTGCACCTTTCGCACCAAAGTATGTTCATCTCTAGGAGACAGAATGCTTCTCTTTCTTGAGTGGTATGATGGCTGCGTGGTCTCATGGTGTTTATATTTGCATACTATTGTTTGTACAGATGAACGTGGTACCTTCAGGCGTTTGGAAATTGCTCCCAAGGATGAACAAGACTTTTGGAGGTCTACAATCTTTTTTTTCTGAGGTCTTTTGATTTTACCATGATGTCAAGCAAAGTGGCACTGAGTTTGACAGTAGGCCTTGAAATACATCCACAGGTACACCTCTAGTTGACTCAAATGAAGTCAATTAGCATATCAGAAGCTTCTAAAGCCATGATAAGCTGTTTAAAGACACAGTCAACTTAGCGTATGTACACTTCTGACCCACTGGAATTGTGATACAGTGAATTATAAGTGAAATAATATGTCTGTATAAACAACTGTTGGAAAAATTCCTTGTGTCATGCACACAGTAGATGTCCTAACTGACATGCCAAAACTATAGTGTGTTAACAAGAAATTTGTGGAGTGGTTGAAAAACGAGTTTTAATGAGTCCAACCTACGTGTATGTAAACTTCCGACTTCGACTGTAAGTAGGGTCCGGCACAGAGTGCAGTAAGACAGTGTCATAAGGCTACATAGCCATAGGCCTAGACTTCACCACTGCTGGAGGGAATACACAGCCGTCGTGTGAGCTAGAATTAAATGTTGAATTAAACATGTACGACACAAGAGGCAAACAAGGGTTTTCATCAATAGAATCAGTGTAAAGAGGTAACGTAATATCATAAAGGAATTTGCTTAGACCGCACTTACCAGTAGGACTAGTTATCTCACTCACACTGGCAGAGAAGCAGCATATGTGAGCACTTTAACAGCACTCTTAGAAATGAAAGGTGCCATCTAGAAGCCAAAAGGGTTCTTCAGGTGTCCCCATAAGGAGAACCCTTTGAATCGATGCTGGCCCTAAGACCGCACTCAACTAGTTGTATAAGGCTATATGCAAACAAGAAAATGTTCATCCAGAAGCGGCATCCAAGTGGCTTGAATGCAGGGAAACTTGTGCAGTGTGCAGTGGATAGTATAGTGTACAGTATATACATATGAGATGAGTAATGTAGGGTATGTAAACATATAAAAGTGGCATTGTTTAACTGGCAAGTGATACATTACATCAAGATGGCAAGATGTAGTGGATGGTATAGAGTGCAGTATATACATATGAGATGAGTAATGTAGGGTATGTAAACATATGAAGTGACATTGTTTAAAGTGGCTAGGGATACATTTATTGCATCAATTTTCCATTATTAAAGTGGCTGGAGTTGAGTCAGTATGTTGGCAGCAGCCACTCAATGTTGGTGATGGCTGTTTAACAGTCTGATGGCCTTGAGATAGAAGCTGTTTTTCAGTCTCTCGGTCCCTGCTTTGATGCACCTGTATTGACCTCGCCTTCTGGATGATAGAGGGGTGAACAGACAGTGGCTCAGGTGGTTGTTGTCCTTGATGATCTTTTTGGCCTTCCTGTGACATCGGGTGGTGTAGGTGTCCTGGAGGGCAGGTAATTTGCCTCCGGTGATGCATTGTGCAGACCTCACTACCCTCTGGAGAGCCTTACGGTTGTGGGCGGAGCAGTTGCCGGACCCGGCGGTGATACAGCCCGACAGGATGCTCTCGATTGTGCATCTGTAGAAGTTTGTGAGGGTTTTTGGTGACAAGCTGAATTTCTTCAGCCTCCTGAGGTTGAAGAGGCGCTGCTGCGCCTTCTTCACCACGCTGTCTGTGTGGGTGGACCATTTCAGTTTGTCTGTGATGTGTACGCCGAGGAATTTAAAACTTTCTGCCCTCTCCACTACTGACCCGTCGATGTGGATGGGGGATGCTCCCTCTGCTGTTTCCTGAAGTCCACGATCATCTCCTTTGTTTTGTTGACGTTGAGTATGAGGTTATTTTCCTGACACCACACTCAAAGGGCCCACACCTCCTCCCTGTAGGCCGTCTCGTAATTTTTGGCAATCAAGCCTACCACTGTACTGTCGTCTGCAAACATGATGATTGAGTTGGAGGCGTGCATGGTCATGCAGTCGTCGGTGAACAGGGAGTACAGGAGAGGGCTGAGAACGCACCCTTGTGGGGCCCCAGTGTTGAGGATCAACGGGGTGGAGATGTTGTTACCTACCCTCACCACCTGGGGGCGGCCCGTCAGGGAGTCCAGGACCCAGTTGCACAGGGCGGGGGCGAGACCCACGGTCTCGAGCTTGATGACGAGTTTGGAGGGTACTATGGTGTTAAATGCTGAGCTGTAGTCGATGAACAGCATTATCACGTAGGTATTCCTCTTGTCCAGATGGGTTAGGGCAGTGTGCAGTGTGGTTGAGATTGCATCGTCTGTGGACCTGTTGGGGCGGTAAGCAAATTGGAGTGGGTCTAGGGTGTCAGGTAGGGTGGAGGTGATATGGTCCTTGACTAGTCTCTCAAAGCACTTCATGATGGCGGAAGTAAGTACTATGGGGCGGTAGTCATTTAGCTAAGTTACCTTAGCTTTCTTGGGAACAGAAACAATGGTGGCCCTCTTGAAGCATGTGGGGACAGCAGACTGGGATAAGGATTGATTGAATATGTCCATAAACACACCAGCCAGCTGGTCTGTGCATGCTCTGAGGACGCGGCTGAGGATGCCATCTGGGCCTGCAGCCTTGCGACGGTTGACACGTTTAAATATTTTGCTCACGTCGGCTGCAGTGAAGGAGAGCACACAGGTTTTGGTAGCGGGCCATGTCAGTGGCACTGTAGTGTCCTCAAAGCGAGCAAAGAAATTGTTTAGTCTGTCTGGGAGCAAGACATCCTGGTCCGCGACAGGGCTGGTTTTCCTTTTATAGTCTGTGATTGACTGTAGACCCTACCACATACCTCTCGTGTCTGAGCCGTTGAATTGCGACTCTATTTGGTCTCTGCCACTTAGTTTGTTTGATTGCCTTGCGGAGGGAATAGTTACACTATTTGTATTCGGGCATGTTTCCGGTCAACTTGACCTGATTAAAAGCAGTGGTTTGCGCTTTCAGTTTTACGCGAATGCTGCCATCAATCCACGTCTTCTGGTTAGGGAATGTTTTGATAGACGCTGTGGGTACGACATCGCCGATGCACTTGCTAATAAACCCGCTCACCGAATCAGCGTATACATCAATGTTGTTGTTCTCCGCAATGCGGAACATATCCCAGTCCATGTGATCGAAGCAATCTTGAAGCGTGGAATCTGATTGGTCGGACCAGCGTTGAACAGACCTGAGCGTGGGAGCTTCCTGTTTTAGTTTCTGTCTATAGGCTGGGAGCAACAAAATGGAGTTGTGGTCAGCTTTTCCGAAAGGAGGGCGGTGGAGTGCCTTATATTGGTTGCGGAAGTTAGAATAACAATGATCTAGGGTTTCGCCAGCCCTGGTTGCACAATCGATATGCTGATAGAATTTAGGGAGCCTTGTTTTCAGATTAGCCTTGTTAAAATCCCCAGCTACAATGAATGCAGCCTCAGGATATGTTGTTTCCAGTTTACATAGAGTCAAAAGAAGCTCGTTCAGGGCCATCGATATGTCTGCATGGGGGGGGGATATATGCGGCTGTGATTATAATCAAAGTGAATTCTCTAGGTAGATAATGCGGTCGGCATTTGATTGTGAGGAATTCTAAGTCAGGTGAACAGAAGAACTTGAGTTCCTGTATGTTGTTATGATCACACCACGTCTCATTAATCATAAGGCATACACCCCCATCATTCTTCTTACCAGAAAGATGCTTGTTTCTATGGGCGCGATGCGTGAAGAAACCAGCTGGCTGTACCGACTCCGATAGCGTGTCTCGAGTGAGCCATGTTTCTGTGAAACAAAGAATGTTACAGTCTCTGATGTCTCTCTGGAAGGCTAACCTTGCACAGATTTCGTCTATCTTGTTGTCAAGAGACTGGACATTGGCGAGTAGTATGCTCAGGAGCAGTGCGCAATGTGCCCGTCTATGGAGCCTGACCAGCCTGACGCCTTCTAAGGCGTCGTTGTTTTGGGTCGCCGGCAGAGATTCGATCCATTGTCCTGGGTGGTGGGCAAAACAGAGGATCCGCTTTGGGAAAGTCGTATTCCTGGTCGTAATGTTCGTGAGTTGACATTGCTCTTATATCCAATAGTTCCTCCCGACTGTATGTAATAAAACCTGAGATTACCTGGGGTAACAATTTAAGAAATAATACATTTAAAAAAAATACTGCATACTGCAAAGCATGCGCGGACCAAATTTCAACTGTCTTTACTGACATTTTCAACCTCTCCCGGGCCAAGTCTGTAATACCTACATGTTTCGAACAGACCACCATAGTCCCTGTGCCCAAGAAAGTGAAGGGAACCTGCCGAAATGATTACCGCCCAGTAGCACTCACGTCAGTAGGCATTAAGTGTTTTGAAAGGCTGGTCATGGGTCACAACACCATCAATGCCCAGAAACCCTAGACCCACTCCAATTTGCATACCGCCCCAACGGATTCACAGATGACGCAATCTCAATTGCACTCCACACTGCCCTTTCCCACCTGTACAAAAGGAACACCTATGTGAAAATGCTGTTCATTGACTACAGCTCAGCGTTCAACACCATAGTGCATCATCACTAAGCTAAGGACCCTGGGACTAAACACCTCCCTCTGCAACTGAATCCTGAACTTCCTGATGGACCACCACCAGGTGGTAAGGGTATGCAACAAGACATCTGCTACACTGATCACCAACACTGGGGCCCCTCAGGGGTGCATTCTTAGTCCCCTCCTATACTCCCTGTTCACCTACGAGTGCGTGGACAAGCATGACTCCAACACCATCATTAAGTTTGCTGACAACACAACAGTGGTAGGCCTGATCACCGACAACAATGAGACAGTCTACAGGGAGGAGGTCAGAGACCTTGCAGTGTGGTGTCAGAACAACAACAACCTCTACCTCAATGTGAGCAAGACAAAAACATCGACGGGACTGATGTGGAGCGGGTCGAGAGTTTCAAGTTCCTTGGTGTCCACATCACCAATGAACTACCATGGTCCAAACACACCGAGGGAGGGGGGTGGGGGTTGGGGGATTGCAAAATAAATCCTAGCATTGAAGGGATCAACTTGCTGTGGTAGTTTTATAACCTCATGCAGTAGTAGCACTAATAATACTAATAATAACAATAAATTATTATTACCTTACTATTCTGCACAGGCTGATGCATACTGTACCGATTAGGCTATTTCAAATGTTTCAAGCTACCAGTAGTCAAAAGCTAATTGGGGAAAGAATTGACGTGCGGATGGATTGTTTGGACAATAATGTTGTGTGGAGTCCTTTTATTAGTAAACAAAAGTGTGAGCATATTTATCAATCAGGGCATTTAAGCCAAGCAGAGCTCTTCAAACCTGGTCTGATTTCATAAATAGATTTGTCCTGTCCCTTATTTAGATAATTAAACAGTATTTTAGGGGCTGCAGATTACCAACGTGGAGCTGTTTTAACTCACCAATAATCTGACCTCTTTTGGTGATATCACTATTGTTCATGCCCTCGGTCACAGTCTGTTGGATTACAGCCAAAAGCTGTTTTGTGGTGGTTTGTATTAAGTCTGTCATAGAACATCTGATCATTCAGCTGCCTGAGTAATTCAGTCTTACAGAACAGTGGTTCTCAACCAGGGGTACCTGGGGGTACTTAGCCAATCCACAGGGGGTACTTGAGAAGACCATAGGCCTCCTGGTAAAATGCACGAGGCGGTACTTCAGGGGTACTCAGGACAGAGCAGAATTCAGGTGGGCCACTGTTCAGTCGGTCCACTGGATGGATGGTAAAGTTATTCCTGACATAGGGGATAGAGGCCTCTACTGTAGCTTGGATATGTCTTTGTACACCAGTGTGTATTATATATCCACAAATGGGTCAATAGCCCCAGGTGGAACGAACATAGATGGAGCCCTAAACACACTTTCGTGGAGACAGGGGTACTCTCTAAAGAACTGTTTCAGATGCAATGTACATATGAATTAGTTGTCGAAATGCATTGCATATGTGTGTCCTGATATTCCGTCTGATTTGCTCCTATACGTATTATTTTGTATATATTTACTGTAAATAATAATAATTAATAGATTAAATTGGGAGGTTTTGTCACTGGCCTACACAGAATACACAATCATTTCAAAGTGGAATTACATTTTTTGAAACATTTACAAATTAATTAAAAATTAAAAGATGAGATGTCTTGAGTCAATAAGAATGCAACCCCTTTGTTATGGTAAGCCTAAATAAGTTCTGGAGTAATTGGCTTAACAAGTCATATAATAAGTTGCATGGACTCACCCTGTGTGCAATAATAGTGTTTTACGTGATTTTTTAAATGATTGCCTCATCTCTGTACCCCACACATACTGTACAATTACCTTTAAGGTCCCTCAGTCGAGCAGTGATTTTCAAACACAGATTCAACCACAAAGACCAGGGAGGATGTCCAATGCCTCACAAAGAAGGGCACCTATTGGTAGATGGATAAAAAAAACAGATATCTAATATCCCTTTGAGCATGGTGAAGTTATTAATTACACTTCACTTTGGATGGTGTATCAATACCCCCAGTCATTACAAAAGGTACAGGTGTCTTTCCTAACTCAGTTACTGGAGAAAAAGGAAACCGCTCAGGGATTTCATCATGAGGCCAATGGTGACTTTAAAACAGTTACAGTTTAATGGCTGTGATAGGAGAAAACTGAGGATGAATCAACAGAGTAGTTA
This sequence comes from Oncorhynchus gorbuscha, assembly GCF_021184085.1. Taxonomy (NCBI): domain Eukaryota; kingdom Metazoa; phylum Chordata; class Actinopteri; order Salmoniformes; family Salmonidae; genus Oncorhynchus; species Oncorhynchus gorbuscha. The sequence continues at coordinate 52,341,719 of NC_060188.1, read as the reverse complement.
CTGTACTCCACAATACTAACCTAATTGACAGAGTGAAAAGAAGGAAGTTTGTACAGACTACAAATATTCCAAAACATGCATCTTGTTTGCAACTAGGCACTAAAGTAATACTGCAAAAAATCTGGCAAAGCATTGAACTTTTTGTGTTGAAAACAAAGTGATATGTTTGGGGGCAAATCCTATTTAACACATTACTGAGTACGACTCTCCATATTTTCAAGCATAGTGGTGGCTGCATCATGTTATGTGTATTCTTGTAATCTCTAAAGACCGGAGTTTTTCAGTATAAAAAAGAAACAGAATGCAGCTAAGCAAAGGCAAATTTGACAGAGCTTGAAGAAATGTGAAAAAATAAAGGGCAAATGTTGCACAATCCAGGTGTGGAAAGCTCTTATAAAACTACCCAGACAGGCTCACAGTTGTAAGAGCTGCAGAAGGTGCTTCTACAAAGTATTGACTCAGGGGTGTGAATATTTATGCAACTGTCATATTTCTGTATTTCATTTAATACATTTGATCAAATTTCTAAAAATATGTTTTCACTTTGTCATTATAGGGTATTTAGTGTAGATGGTTGAGAAAAATAAAAATATTTACCATTTTTGAATTCAGGCTGTAACACAAGAAACTATGGAATAAGTCAAGGGGTATGAATACTTTCCGAAGGCATACAGCTGAATTCTGAAGTTTATATACAGTACAATTAAGTACAATTAAACTCAGTTTTTCACAATCCCTGACATTTAATCCTAGTAACAATTCCCTGTCTTAGGTCAGTTAGGATCACCACTTTATTTTAAGAATGTGAAATGTCAGAATAATAGCAGAGAGAATGAATTCTTTCAGGATTTCTTTATTTCATCACATTCCCAGTGGGTCAGAAGTTTGCATACACTCAATTAGTATTTGGCAGCATTGCCTTTAAACTGTTTAACTTGGGTGAAACATTTCAGGTAGCATTCCACAAGCTTCCCACAATAAGCTGGGTGAATTTTGGCCCATTCCTCCTGACAGGGCTGGTGTAACTGAGTCAGGTTCGTAGGCCTCGTTGCTCGCACACACTTGTTCAGTTATGCCCACAAATTTTCTAGACGATTGAGGTCAGGGCGTTGTGATGGCCACTCCAATACCTTGACTTTGATGTCCTTAAGCCATTTTGCCACAACTTTGGAAGTATGCTTGGGGTCATTGTCCATTTGGAGACCCATTTGTGACCAAGCTTTAACTTCCTGACTGATGTCTTGAGATGTTGCTTTAATATATCCACATCTATTTTGTGAGGTGCACCAGATCCTCCTGCAGCAAAGCACCCCCACAACATGATGCTGCCACCCCCGTGCTTCACGGTTGGGATCGCGTTCTTCGGCTTGCAAGCTTCCCTTTTTTCCTCCAAACATAATGATGAATATTATGGCCAAACAGTTATATTTTTGTTTCATGAGAGCAGAGGGCATTTTTCCAAAAAGTACGATTTTTGTCCCCATGTGCAGTTGCAAACCATAGTCTTTTTTTATGATGGTTTTGGAGCAGTGGCTTCTTCCTTGCTGAGATGCCTTTCAGGTTATGTCGATATAGGACTAATTTTACTGTGGATATAGATACTTTTGTACCTGTGTCCTCCAGCATCTTCACAAGGTCCTTTGCTGTTCTGTGATTGATTTGCACTTTTCGCACCAAAGTACGTTCATCTCTAGAAGACAGAACGTTTCTCCTCCCTGAGCGGTATGACGGCTGTGTGGTCCTATGGTGTTTATACTTGCGTACTATTGTTTGTACAGATTAACGTGGTACCTTCATGCATTTTGAAATTGCTCCCAAGGATGAACCAGACTTGTGGAGTTCTACAATTTTTCTTCTGGAGTCTTGGCTGATTTCTTTTGATTTTTCCATGATGTCAAGCATAGAGTCACTGAGTTTGAAGGTAGGCCTTGAAGTACATCCACAGGTACAGGTTAGGCCTTGAAGTCTATCACAGTGCCATTAGTTTTGTCACCAAAGCCCCATATACTACCCACCACTGCGACCTCTATGCTCTCGTTGGCTGGCCCTCGCTACATATTCGTTGCCAAACCCACTGTCTCCAGGTCATCTATAAGTCTTTGCTAGGTAAAGCCCCGCCTTATCTCAGCTTACTGGTCACCATAGCAACACCCACCCATAGCACACGCTCCAGCAAGTATATCTCACTGGTCATCCCCAAAGCCAACACCTACTTTGGCCGCCTTTCTTTCCAGTTCCCTCCTTGCAAAGACTGGATAGAATTGCAAAAACTACTGAAGCTGGAGACTTGTATCTCCCTCAATAACGTTAAGCATCAACTGTCAGAGCAACTTGCCGATCAGTGTGCCTGTTCACAGCCCATCTGTAAATAGCACACCCAACTACCTCATCCCCATACTGTTGTTACTTTTTTGCTCCTTTGCTCCCCAATATCTCTACTTGCCCATCATCATCTGCACATCTATCACTCCAGTGTTAATGCTAAATTGTAATTACTTCGCCACTGTGGCCTATTTATTGCCTTACCTCCCTAACCTTACTACATCTGCACACACTGTACATATGTTTTTCTATTGTGTTATTGACTGTACGTTTGTTTATCCCATGTGTAACTCTGTGTTGTTGTTTTTGTCGCACTGCTTTGCTTTATCTTGGCCAGGTCGCAGTTGTAAATGGGAACTTGTTCTCAACTGGCCTACCTGGTTAAATAAAGGTGAAATACATTTTTTAAACAGTGTGTAGTGGGAAGAGGGTAGTTAGAGCCAAAGTCCTGTCTGTATACCATAGTTAGTAAGCATACTCCACCTAAATTATTTCTGATCAGTGCTCGCTGCTCACTTGGCTTCTGGGCATAGGATAAGCAGGAGAAAAACACCAGCATGACAGTGCATAATTTCCAAAGCCACATTAACACAAAAGTCTTTGATTGTCTTGTTCAAATTCATTAATACAACGTTTCTTCAGACTATAATTACAATTGTGGGTAATTTCTTTGGCTGAAAAGGCTACTTGCTTCTCTCACTTTGAATAAATGTGTATTTCCATTGGCTTCAGGGGCACAAAGGCTGTCCAGCTAATTTAACCGGTTAATTTCTGACTAGGCTAAATAAGCACAGTCCTGCATGTTCTTTACATTTACAGTGCCTTCGGAAAGTATTCAGACCCCTTGACTCTTTCCACATTTTGTTACAGCCATATTCTACAATGGATTAAATACTCCCCCCCCCCTCATCAATCCACACACATTACCCCATAATGACAAAGCAAAAACAGGTTTTTAGAAATGTTTTCTAATTTACTTAAAATAAAAAACTGAAATATCACATTTACATAAGTACTCAGACCCTTCACTCTGTACTTTGTTGAAGCACCTTTGCCAGCATTGAGCCTTCCTGGGTACGACACTGGAAGCTTGTATTTGGGGAGTTTCTTACATTTTTCTCTGTAGATCCTCTTAAGCTCTGTCATGTTGGATGGGGAGTGTTTCTGCGTAGCTATTTTCAGGTCTCTCTAGAGATGTTTGATCGGGTTCAAGCCCAGGCTCTGGCTGGGCCACGAGGACATTCAGAGACTTGTCCTGAAGCCACTCCTGCGTTGTCTTGGCTGTGTGCTTAGGGTCGTTGTCCTGCTAGAAGGTGATTGTTCACTCTGGAGCAGGTTTTCATCAAGTATCTGTACTTTGCTCCGATCATCTTTGCCTTGATCCTGACTATTCTCCCAGTCCCTGCCGCTGAAAAACATCCCCACAGCATGTGACCACCACCATACATCACCATAGGGATGGTGCCAGGTTTCCTCCAGACGTGAAGCTTGGCATTCAGGACAAAGAGTTCAATCTTGGTTTCATTAGAACAGAAAATCTTGTTTCTCATAGTCTAAGAGTCTTTATGTGCCTTTTGGCAGACTCCAAGTGGGTGTCATGTGCCTTTTACTGAGGAGTAGCTTCCATCTGGCCGCTCTACCATAAAGGCCTGATTGATGGAGTACTGCAGAGATCACTGTCCTTCTGGAAGATTCTCCCATCTCCACAGAGGAACTCTAGAGCTCTGTCAGAGTGACCATCGGTTTCTTGGGCACATCCCTGACCAAGGCCCTTCACCCCCGATTGCTCAGTTTGTCCGGGCGGCCAGCTCTAGAAAGAGTTTATTCATATTGAGGAATATTAAGTCCTAAATATGCCTTTTTTTCTAAATATGATCTTTCAGCCTAAACGCATATATAGTTAAATATTTAGCTGGTTTAAAAAGCATATCCTCTGTCATTTGACTTCTCTTTGAAAAGGAAATACCTTTAAAAAAATTCAGCCTCAAAAGTTAAATAATTCCAGCAGAGAGGGAGTAGGTAGGGAGCGAGGCATTGAGACAGAGAGAACCTGAAATCAATGTTCCTTGGGGAGTTATTTAGAACTTGGAGCGTTCTAAAACTGTATACTTGATTGCACTCTTATTAATTTAGACTACAGACTGTCTCATTTCCCTTCAAGCCAACACTTGGCCATGGGGAAACACAACAGGTTACTTTGCAAAAAAAGCCTTGAGGTAATGTCTAATTTTAAAATGTAAAAATTCCAAAACAGGTTAAGTTGATAGGCTTAAAATGTACAGTCTAACAAGGTGTATGCTATAAAAAAAATATATATTTCAATAGCATGAACACTGCAGTTATTTAATAAGATACTATCTGAAAAACGTGATTGTTGAGCGTTGAATATTTCATGAATTGACTTGCAAGGACTGTTATCAGCCGTATATCTCCTCTGTTGTGCTAAAACTTCTCGTTCAAGCTTTGCCAAAGCAACTAAACCAAACACATAGGGCATTGCAGGAACACAGGCACTTACATACAGTCTTCAGTAAAATATAAATGTATTCATAACAGCAGACAAGGCAATATATTCTACTAAAGCCAAGGGCAGAGCTGGTCGACTTAATACAAATGAATTATACAACAGCATACGGGTGGAATAGATTCAGTAATTTACTGTATGTACAGTAGATAAATGGGTCAGCCATACAGACATGTAAATGGAGATGGGTCAGACAGAGACAAAGTGCGCCTTTAGATCTCACACACAGGAAAATACAAGGTCACCAAAGTCTATCAGCAAATGGGAGAGAGAGAAACACTACTACACTGTAAACTCATTCTGGCTCTACTGTCTGCGCTGATGCATTAAGGATATTGCACAAATCCTAACTCTCTTAATCCTTTAATCTGCAGAAACCAGGGAATTGCTACCTGCATCTGTCAGTCTATGGGATTCGATGGCCACACTGCTAACATATGAACATCACATCCCCTTACAGAGATTTCCACATACACACGATGCCAATATCATCAGCTGTGATTTATGGAAAGCTGTCATGCTGATGTGCTTGCGATGGAAAATGCTGGTTGAGTGAGCAGGCACAGGTGTAGTATGGACGATAGTGTCTGACATACTGTATCTATCACTATCAGTGTGAGCAGAAGAGGACAGAGAAGGATAACTAATCAACCAATGTGCTGCTGTATATCATATTATTGTGGACTAGAGCCAGTACACTACTTAATTCCAGAGGTCTTACAAAATGTGTTCCTGGTCGTCTTCCATGCAACTGGGTAATTTCATGGGCAATTTCACAGCAATGGAATTACACTTTGATTCAGATTTTTTACTTTCAAATGTATACCAAACAAAAACCATTGATTTCAAATGTTAACAAACCATACAACTCTATGCAATAGGACTACTTTGAAAAATGTACGCAGACAATTTCACAGAAACCCATTTACTTCAAGAACTGTGCATGTAAAGTTGAGTAATCATGGTAAAATCTCTCTCAGTTTTCTATGCGACCACATTTTCCCAAAATACCAAATTAAATTCAAGACTCTCCAGAAAGAATATGGTGTCAGCTATGACATGACACCTTAACTTTGACATTTTTTATTTTGGTTATTGAACTACAATAGGTGAAGTGGATTTACATCCGGTAATGGAATAACGTAACAAAATGACATCCTGGCCCCCTGATCTGTACTATGTTCTGGGTCATTGTCTTGTTGAAACACAAATGATAGTCTCACTAAGCGCAAACCAGATGGGATGGTGTATCATTGCAGAATGCTGTGGTAGCTATGGTGCTGTGCCTTGAATTCTAAATAAATCATAGACAGTTTCACCAGCAATGCACCCTCACACCTCCTCCACCATCTTGACGGTAGGAACCACACATGCAGAGCTCATCTGTTCACCTACTCTGCGTCCCACAAAGACACAGCAGTTGGAACCAAAATTCTCACATTTCAGACCAATGGACAGATTTCCAACGGTCTAATGTCCACTGCTCGTGTTTCTTGGACCAAGCAATTCCCTTCCTCTTATTGGTGTCCTTTAGTAGTGGTTTCTTTGCAGAAATTCAACCATGAAGGCCTGAGTCATGCAATCTCCTCTGAACAGCTGATGATGAGATGTGTCTGTTACTTGGACTCTGTGAAGCATTTATTTGGGCTGAAATCTGAGGTGCAGTTAATTGCCAATTTCTGAGGCTGGTAACTCTAATGAACTTATCCTCTGCAGCAGAGGTAACTCTGGGTCTTCCTTTCCTGTGGTGGTCCTCCTGAGAGCCAGTTTCATCATAGCGCTTGATGATTTTTACGACTGCATTTGAAGAAACGTTCAAAGTCATAGAAATATTCCGGATTGACTGACCTTCATGTCTTTAAGTTATGATGGACTGTTGTTTCTCTTTTCTTATTTGAGCTGTTGCCATAATATGGACTTGGTATTTTACCAAATAGGGCTATCTTCTATATACCTTGTCACAACACAACTGATTGGCTCAAATGCATTAAGAAGGAAAGAAATTTCACAAATGAACTTTTAACAAGGCACACCTATTAAATTAAATTAATTCCAGGAGACTACCTCATGAAGCTGGTTGAGAGAATGCCAAGAGCGTGCAAAGCTGTCATCAAAGCAAAGGGTTGCTACTTTGAAGAATCTCAAATATAAAATGCATGTTGATTTGTTTAACACTTTTTTGGTTACTACATGATTCCATATATGTTATTTCATAGTTTCGATGTCTTCACTATTATTATAAAATGTAGAAAATAGTAAAAAATAAAGAAAAACCTTTGAATGAGTAGGGAGGGGTGTCCAAACTTTTGACTCGCACTCTACTACATAAGAAACAGTAAGAAACATTAACTGAGGAGCTCCACAAGGGGGCAGAGAAGAGTTTTACTAAACAGGCCAAATTAATACACAGGCCCTGGTCCTGATAAGACCAGGGCAGCTTCAAATGATACAACACAAGCTAATACTTTTCTGACGCCATTAGCATTTTTTTACAGAGTTAATAGAATAATGCAGCAAGCTACATGAGCACAATTAAGTATAACACCATAAAAGGTTATGAAATTAGTACCTCACTTGTCCGCAGTTATAAAGGATTACACAGAATGTGTTATGCTCCAAACATACATACATACGATGTGCTACAGTAGAAACTACATAACATGATATATAGCTACTACTACTATACATATAGCTACTACTACTATACAGATAACTTAATAAGGCACTTACTTTGATAGTAACACACACATGTCCAAACAAGTAATTATTAGTAAAGAAAACAACGATGAAGGCAATGCGGGCACCAGCCTGAAAATGTGCCACAAGGAAAAGGTGTCTGCATACTTGACCTGGGAACCACTGGGGGAGTGCTTTGGGTCTTATTGAATAGAGAAGATCATCTAGATAATTATCGCCTTACATTAGCATAGTATGCCTCAAACGCAAATTGTCAACCACAGTGAAATGGGCTAATTCTATGTGAGTCAATGAGGAGGCGGAACGCACCTCATTTAAAACGAATTGAAAATAAAACCGTTGTTTGAAAATATTTTGAAATTGACAAGTTGAAACATAGGCTATAGAATTAGCAGGCAGCGTGCCTTAGTTTGAGGGCAGCACAGGTTAACTGTCCTGATAGGTAAAAATCACATTTTGGAAGAGTGAGCGCATTCTGACATCATGCATAAAAATATTATTTTGGGGAGACCGTAAGAGATAGTTGGAACTTATGCATGAAAAGTTTAAAACTGCACAAGCTCCATAGAGACATTTTGAAAATCGTAAACAATGCGCTTAACCTTTTCACGTGTGAATTTCAAATATCTCTAACGGACGCCCCAGCGTGAGTTTTTATGTACATGATGTCAGAATGCACTCACTGTTCCAAAATGTGATTGTTATGCAACAAGACAGTTAACCCACACTGCCCTCAGACCAAGGTACGCTGCCTGCTAATTATCTATAGGCTGTTTCAACTTGCAATTTCAAATAATTTTCAAACAAGGTTAATTTTCTAACAACAGTTTGAATTGAGGTGTGTTCCACGTTCTCATTATTTCACATAGAAGTTGCCCATTTCACTGTTGGGGACAATTTATATTTGACGTATTAATGAGCCGGACAAACTTCTCTTCAACAAGAGCCCAAGCACTTCCCCAGTGTTTCCCCAGATCAAGTATGCATATTTGCACATCTCAAGTCAGAGCATAACTTGCACAACCCCCCCCCCCCCCCCTGGCACATTTTCCAGCTGGCCACCGCATTACCTTCATTGTTGTTTTTCTTACTAATAATAACTTTAAGATGTGTGCATTCCTGTCAAAGTAAGTGCCTTATTACATTATCATTAAAGTTTGTGTAGATCATGTTGTCATTTCTACTGTAGCTATGGAGCATAATGTATTTAATGTTTAATTCAAATGTTTTCAAATACTGGTTACAAATCATGCATTCGGATTCTTGCGTAGATTGTAATGGACATATTTGATGTGTGTAAAATACTTTTTTTGAAGGTTGTACTGATTAAGATGAGCTAAAGCTAAGCTTATTGCCAACTATGTGTGGCGCCATCTTTGTTGATATCTTACAACCCATTCTGGTTGTCACGTGAACGTCAGTCAGACCAAAGATGTTATAACAAAACGAGATGAAGGGTTGGGTCACTCGTCTAAACTTCCAGAAGTGAATGATGGTAGACAGCACACCCTCTTCAAAATGCATAATGCAAACAGAACCAACTCATCTTGTAACCTCTTATCGTTGGTTGAAGCGAAAGAAACAAACCTGGCAGCCGTACAAACTACCCATCGTCAGAACACTTTTGATTTTTAGAAAGTGTTTTCCTCAATGATTTAGATCACTGGTGAGCTCACCCGTGATGTGATGATTTGTAAATTGAAATTTAGCTCATTCATATTATGGTTTCTGTCAGCCAAGCGTTAGCTAAGTATGACCGCTTGTGTTAGGTCACTTACCTCAAGTTAGCGCTACGACTAATGTAGCCTACATTTTCCGATTATGATGAGATTTGTGTTATGCTGTTGTTACTTCTGTGAATGTCTGAACATTGCATCCAAAAATAAACTGCTCACATTGAGGACATAGTCTTTACAATTTTATGTTTGTGCAAAATGTTTCTGTGAAAAAACAGTGTGGCCAGCTCAAACGCTGACTGTTCCGTCAACTTTAACTGGACGTTCAAAATAAGTGTTCTAATCACACCGTTTTGAGAGTATGCTGCTGGGACCACTGTAGAATGATCACACCTGTGTGTTTGAAACTGTCAAAGGGTTAAAAATTCAAAAGCTGTCTAGAAGGGACAAGATGAGGGATCCTCTAAAATGTTCGCCCACAACCCAACCCCGTTTTTCATCCAGAAAAAAACCTGCAGACCACCGCCACGTGAAATCTCATAGAGCGGAAGTGCCAAGAAGGGGGGGGGGAGAATTCATGTGGAAGTTACCCTTATGTAATCCTCTTTTGTTTTCTTGGTGAGAGAACTACACTAGCATAGATATGTTGTTGGGCTTGGACTACCCCTTTAATAAGAGCTCTGACTGTCTGGAGTACAGCACAGCACTGCAAATTGGACAGCTGTTATGATTGACGTTTTAATGCTGGTGATAACTGGCTGGTATCGTTCAACCTCAGAAAACCTATTACTAGACAGCACTGGTACAAAGCTGACACGGGGCTATTTCAGATTGCCTTAAGCAGTGTGGAGTATACAAACTGGAAAGGTTAACTGAAATCCTCTTCATTGCTCTCTGAATAAAACGTATTAGTAAATAAATAGCCAACTTATTAGTAAATACTGAGCTCCTTCATAGTGGAAAGGTTCTGCTGACTTGTGTGTCCTTGATTCACATGTACAATTTGTGTAAATACAACATGTTCCTGAGAAAGATGAGTGGACTAAAATCATACTGACAACAGAGCACCTACACAAAACTAAACTTATTCAGCATCAGGTGACATGGATATTGAGGTTATGTGCATGCGCACAAGATGACAATACATGCATGTGACACATGCATACTTGTCAAGCTTCTGCATGTGTTTACACGGTTCTGCATATGCTGAAGGCACTACCAGCACTTTGAAATTTTTATGTAGTCATACTTTCCTGTGGCTACATTATATGTACAGAACTATGTGGACACCCCTTCAAAATAGTGGATTCGGCTATTTCAGCCACAACTGTTGCTGACAGGTGTATAAAATCAATCACACAGCCATGAAATCTCCACAGACAAACATTGTCAGTAGATTGGCCTTACTGGCACCGACATGGGATGAGACCTTTCCAACAGATCAGTTTGTCAAATGTCTTCCACGCTTGTGCTGCCCGGGTCTGTTATTGTGAAGTGGATACATCTAGGAGCAACAGCGGCTCAGCCGCGACGTGGTAGACCACACAGCTGACAGAACGGAAACACCAAGTGCTGATGCGTGTAGCTTGTAAAAATGATTTGTCCTTGGTTGCAACACTCACTGCAGAGTTCCCAACTGCCTCTGGAAGCAACATCAGCACAATAAATGTTCGTTGGGAGCTTCACGAAATGGGTTTCTATAGCCGAGCAGCCTCACACAAGCCTAATATCACCATGCTCAATGCCAAGCATCGGCTGGATTGGTGTAAAGCTCGCCGCCATTGGACTCTGGAGCAGTGGAAACGCATTCTGTGGAGTAATGAATCACGCTTCACCACTTGGCAGTCCGACGGACGAATCTGGGCTTCGCGGATGCCAGGAGAACGCTACCTGCCCCAATGCATAGTGCCAACTGTAAAGTTTTGTGGAGGAGGAATAATGGTCTGAGACTGTTTTTCATGGTTTGGGCTAGGCCCTTTAGTTCCAGTGAAGAGAAATCTTAACGATACAGCATACAATGATATTCTAGACGATTCTGTGATTCCAACTTTGTGGCAACAGTTTGGGGAAGGCTCTTTCCTCTTTCAGTATGACAATGCCCCGTGAACAAAGTGAGGTCCATACATAAATGGTTTATCGAGATCGATGTGGAAGAACTTGACTGGCCTGCACACAGCCCTGACCTCAACCCCCAAAAACATAGTTGAGATTAATTGGAACGCCGACTGCAAGCCAGGCCTAATCACCCAACATCAGTGCCGACTTCACTAATGCTCATTGCTGAATGGAAGCAAGTCCCTCCAGCAATGTTCCAAGATCTAGTGGAAAGCCTTCCCAGAGGAGTAGAGGATCTTAGTGCCCATTTAATGGCCATGATTTCGAAATGAGAGATGTTCGATGAAAAGGTGTCCAGATACTTTTGGTCATGTAGTTAATATTGTCTCACATTCCTACCTGCAAAAGGATCAACCACACTAACCCTAACTAGTAAAGCAAGTTAAAATATAATGTTATTGAACATTCTGGCTTTTAGAGGTCATGAAAGGAAACTTTCCTGATCCAAAGGCTAATTTATGACGACACAGAATTCAATGAAATTCAACTTTGAGTTTGCAGGCTAATATTCAGGGAAACTGAACCATCTATGAATGGCTGTGGAGAGAGAGGATTATGTTTTTTGGACAGAAATTATGATTAAACTCGTAAAATTAATGTAAATTGTTTGCAATCAATATCTTAGAAAAATAAACGGAGGATATATTAAATTCCATTGACAGTTGAGTGGGAGTAAAGAGAGCGACCATGGTGAATAGACCGGGACTTCATGATTGTGGTGCAAGAACGCAGCATGAATCACAAACACACTGAGACTTTACAAGGAGTCGTGCGCTTTGTCAATAGCCCTGTGGGCTACTCACGACAGTGCCATTAAAACAATACAGTATGGCGGAAAGACTGTAAGACTATATGCTTTATGTACTCATTGCGGTTTTTTAGGACACGTGTCCACAAATGTGACAGGGAGTGAGCCATTGAACTATTGACTTCCTCCGTATCACAAAAACCAGCACCACAGAACACACCGTCCAAGTCTAGTAGACTGATCAGCGCATTCGTATTCAATTGAGACACTCAGAACGGTGTGTCACAAGAATAAAAAAAATCATAACATTACAAAGTGTTTGTCCCAGAAAGCTATATAAAAACAGGAGCTGTTTATAAATAAACGTATAAACAAGAGTCATTCTTACCTTGTATAAAGGTGTGCTTTGTTTCACAGCATCGTTATGTCTCAGAAGTTTAGTCCCATCCGAAGCACGCGGTCCTGTCTTGAATGTTTTTTTGCGAGTGAGGAAATATAAGCATATATTACAAAAAGTAAAAGTATTAAAGTAATATGTATTTATGACCGACTCCGATAAATGGGCTTCTAGACATGGGTTGATAAGGTTGGAGAACAGTATATTGATTTGGGCTTCCCTAACGAACAAACGAACGAGAGCCAAGCTTGAACCTAATTCTACACCGCGCGCCTGCATAGAGCTAAAGCAGTTTGGAATCTACCATCCGCAGTGGGGAGGGTCGATCTATAACTAACCTCTATAGCTCATAGATGCATTGACATCAATCTCAAATTGGAATGTTTCTCTTAAATAGCCTGCTATTGGTTTTGTAAAAGAAAAACTGACTTTTGCCATGCTGCCCATTGGCATACTCAAACATTTCAATATCCTTCCTTCTTATCCAGGACATTATAATCTAGACCAGTATTTCCCAAACCTCTCCACAGCTACCCCAAGCCATTTGATATATTCCAATAGGCCTAATAGCGCACTTGAATCAACTAGTCAACTAATCATCAAGCCGATTAGTAAAAACAAGTGTGCTATTAGGTCTACACTGTACTGTAATTGATCAAAAAAGTGGAATGATGGGCTGGGGTGAGGTGAGGGACCAGATACCAGGCAAATATCTAGAAAAAAGATTGCGTTTTTTGTGTGTTCACGTCCAGTGAATGACACCTAACAATCACTAAGCAAATGATTGAATGAGATTATTCTGTAGGCATATTAAATAAAATCAAATGTATAACTGATGCCACTGGCGTAAATCAGTTTCTCTGGACCCCCGCAAGGTTGGAGTTCGCCCCTCCCCCCTAAAAAAAATAAATTCGAATGTGTCAGACAGACAGAGAGTCACTCACAAAGTAAAGACTTGTACAGATTGCTGTCCATGGTGCTGAAATTGCGACATGTCTATGCAACTGCATGCCTGTCGAATACATGATAGGCTTCAATGGTTCTCGGGCATGTATAGCTTTGCTTTAGTTAATGGATAAATGTTTATTGGTAGGCCTATTTGGTCGTCAGAGTTAACGAATTTATAGGTTTACACCGTGTCGGAATGCTGCCATTTTTAGACTGCTGGCAATAATGTAATTCGCCTACTTGTTCAGTAATTAAAGTAGGACATTCAAACATTGCAGATTGTAAAATACATTTTCTATGCAACAGCATGCTAATCAACTACCAATAGATTTAGAATATACGAATGTTCTGTGTAGGCTACCTGAACCAAAATGACATGAGCTGCCATTGCGCTCTCTCCTAGTCTATTAAATGCAAATAATAGTCAGTCCACCCTCGAAACACTAGCTTACTAGGGATTGTTTCATTATGCAGTGTACTATCTATAGCTATATACCGTATTTAGCTGCTATTTAGCTGATATATACACTTTCTATAAAATAAAAATGACACATCAAATAGCCTATAGATATTATGGCGAATGAATTACAGTATTTGTGAGGAGGAAAAGGGCCACGCAGTTGGCAACGAGCAGTCTGTGGGCAGGCAGCACTCCAAAGTGATAGCATGCGGTGCAGATAGACATGGCTTTCCTTCTGATCCTGCAACCTCTAATGCATACAGGTAGGTATGCCTTATGATTGGTTCTGCTTGCTCTGGACTCCAGAGAAATGACATGATATCCCTACTTGATATTGGCCACTAACATGAATGAATTTCAGCTAAAAATGTAGGTGTAAAACACAGTTTGTTTATTTATCTTAAATGTTGAATATGTATTTCCGTTTATGGCTGTAGTGACAGGCTACTTTTGCGCAGCCATTGTGCGCCTTTGTTCGCGCGTGCATGTGCGTGCGCGGGAGTTGCAAGCTTTGAAGCATTGCTTTTTGGGGGTCGTGGGTCAAAAAGTTTGAAAACCACTGAGCTCGCGAAAAAAAATCGCTGATTTCTGTACAGCTATTTAATTGGGAGCCGTGCAAACATCAAATTGTAGGGAGAGGATTGCCTTAAATAAATATGCAGCTCCAAAAATAGTTACTAGCATAGACCTACCGGTATTTTGATATGTCAAAATTGCTTGAAATTGATCTTTTAGTATACTTCTGAAGCTTTCATTTGGAATGTATTGTTAAAATGAACAATTACATAATCAAAATATGTTGTAGGCATATTAAAAGGGCTTTCTGGTAACCTCAATAAATAGACAAATATGTGTGTTGAACAAGTTGCTTGATAGGATTTTGTATGTATAGGATGTTTTTTTACTTGACTTGAGACTTGACTAGAAAAAACTTTTACTCAACTCGACTTGCTCTTAGAATGCACAACTTGGACTTGACTCGAGACTCGGACCATATAACTTGTGACTTGCTTGTGACTCGAATAATAGTGACTTGATCCCAGCTGAGCAAATGGGTTGCAATATTCAAGGTAAATTAAATCTAACTTGAGAGACCCCGCTGGTCTCCTGAAGTCTTCCTTTTTTTGTATGCAAATGTTTTCACCACAGCCTGTAGGTCCAGGTTGTGGGCCCGACTATACTATACAAAGCATTGCCAACCCAGACAGTTTCCCTGAGACGTTGTGCATTATAGCCTACATTATATCCATTGCGCTGCACTCACTGTTAACGTAGTCTTGAATGATGGCAAGACATACCAGATATATTACAATGACACAATTTAAACGGTTCACAGGTATGAACCAAATCGGAAACCTCTTTTATGTTCAAGCACCCAAGAACTGTTGTCCGCTAAAGATGATCATGTGTATGCATCTGGCAATTTATTGGCTGTCCAGAATCCAGACATGTCCCCAGAGCTTCCTATAGCCTACAGTTAATATATTTCCATATTGTGTTGAGGCCGGCAATTAACCAGAATTAGAGGCACAATTAAAGATGTTGTAGAACTTCTGTAGCCTATTTGAAGCACAACTCCCTGTAGTTTCTCTGACGTTGCTATGGCAATCAAGTTGTTTTTACCTTCCCCCTGACTGTCGCTTCCACGGAGGGATCGTTTTCTAAACTAAAACATAAAGAACTACCGAAGAAGGATTAGGCTCTCGGTCTGATATGTGCTTTTGAACACGTGAGTAAACTCCACTCACATTTTAAGTCACAAGTCCAAGAAACAAACACGTAGCTTCCTAGTACATATGGAAATGAAAAATATTACTTTTTTACTGTCAAAATTATTTAGCCTATGCTTTTTAAATTGTATTTAATTGACAGAGCCTTATGCTCTTTACTGGCAAGTGTTCTAATCAAAACATAATCAACACAATCAGGCTTGAAGCAGAAGTGCTATTTTCACAGGGCTGTTTTTAGAACAGAGCAGAAACCTCACCTTAATCTGTCAAATTAGGTCCCACATAAAAACAAAAACCTCAGTTTCTCTGGAGGACGGTATTGCTAAAACTGCCTGTCTCAACCTTGATATGACAGATTGTGTTCATTTGGTCTCGCCGGAGAAATGCGCCATGGCCATAGCCAATACAAAATAGTATGGAAAGGATAGGGAAAGGGGGATACCTAGTCTGATGTACAACTGAATGCATTCAACTGAAATGTGTCTTCCAGGGACACACAGTGGTAATGTATGTGAAAACAAATACATCACAGGTTTAATAAATGCATTATATGGAACAAAGGCATTACAGAGATATTGATTTAAATGATTCATAAGAGAGGGGAGGGGATGGGAGGGGAGGGGATGGGAGGGGGGGGGAGGGGAGGGGAGGGGGGGGGGATCCTCTAGCTCTACTGCAGGGTCATAAATAATGTCTATTCTCCTTCCCCACTGATCAATATTCTCTTCAATTTTGGACAAAAATGCACAATTAATATGTCCACCATAAGATTCCCTGTCAGTTTGTCCATGAAGTATTGCAATTTAATTCCCCCCCTTCTTCTCCACTATCCGGGTTGGCATTACTGTATCACTTTGATTGCATTACTTTAACTTGCATCACTTATAATTACTGAAAGATTAAGACAAATTCTAACTTATTAAAAGTAATATGCCAATAATAGATGTCCTTGAAGAGTGGATAAACGGTGGGATTAATGGACAGACATAGATATATTTAAATTGTCATTGACCTAACCAAAAATCCAATCATTAATGAAAGTGTAATAGGCCCCCAAATAATTACTTTTTAATGCTCACTCGGTAATCAGGGTTGAATGGAAAGCTCTTAGTTTGCCTCTCATGGTGTATTCTTTGACCGATTGTTTGTGGTGCAGAAAACAAATGACTGATATCTCATAAGCAATCCGTGCCTTTACGGCCAATTGGCCACACACACAAATGCAGAGTCATTTCACCCTCTAATTAAAAATGTGACAATGAAAGTATCAAGATTCTGTATTTGCTTTTGTTTTCAATTAAGCTTACATCACACAGGGTCAAGGAGGATGATGTCTGCCATGTGGCATTTTTAATATGCATGTTAGGAGCAAATCTGTGTCTTTCCAGGGCGTTATTCAAATTCCTGCCGCAGTGTCAGGGAATAGCAGTTGGGGCTTAAGAAGATCAGGACTGCAAATTTCTCCATGGACAATCGTCATGAGGATAGACTTGATCACTCCTGTCCGGTGACCTGAGGCACAGTAATGCAAATAAAAGGCAAGACTAGCCTGATTAAATAGGAGTGACAGAGAGCGATATGAGGGCTACAGGCTCTGGGTAGAAGAGTTACGGTGCAAATCACTTCAAACAGCTGTTTTGATTTCCTGCTCACCTTCATCTCCTTTTCTCAGTTCAACCTGTTTTATTGTAGGTCTGCTGGAAAATGTGACATTTGAATCTCAAATTCTCACAGATTTTGTGCTCTATTTTGTGCTGGCACCAAGGAGGTTCCAGTGTCAATGCACCTTATTTTGCCAACTGACGCACTGGCATTTTCCACCCCGTACACCAGGTTCGGCAATTTACTTGTCTAACATCAGCTAGCTTGCACTGAGGTGGGAGGGGTGAAAATATGAGGTGTGTCTTTAATAAGGATCAGACCTTTTTAAAAAACATTTCCGCAGAGACAGCAGGGGTTCAAACTATAAAAATGTTTTTTTATCAAACAAACTATGTTACATTTTATCCCCATTTTACCCTCAGGATGACAAATCAGAGCAAGATTACTGAATGTAAGTATATTATTTACTTTCAAAGGTGAATGTATCAAACCAGTTGCCTTGATAAAAGGGTTTTGTTGTTGTGCACTCTCCTCAAACAATAGCAATTTCACTGCAATAGCTACTGTAAATTGGACACTGCAGTT
Organism: Oncorhynchus gorbuscha; assembly: GCF_021184085.1. Lineage (NCBI taxonomy): Eukaryota > Metazoa > Chordata > Actinopteri > Salmoniformes > Salmonidae > Oncorhynchus > Oncorhynchus gorbuscha. The sequence continues at coordinate 52,323,915 of NC_060188.1, read as the reverse complement.
AGATTAACAAGAATGTAAGCTTTCAGCCCATATAAGACATATCTATGTCCCGGAAAGTTGGCTGTTGTTTACAACATCAGTCTAGTCACATTAGCGCACGTTAGCAACAACCATCAGATTTAGGGACACCGATCCCATAGAGGTTAAAAACGTGTGCCAATATGCACATTTCAGTCAGTGCAACTAAGGATATTTAACATTACATTTACATTTACATTTAAGTCATTTAGCAGACGCTCTTATCCAGAGTGACTTACAAATTGGTGCATTCACCTTATGACATCCAGTGGAACAGTCACTTTACAATAGTGCATATAAATCTTAAAGGGGGGTGAGAAGGATTACTTATCCTATCCTAGGTATTCCTTAAAGAGGTGGGGTTTCAGGTGTCTCCGGAAGGTGGTGATTGACTCCGCTGTCCTGGCGTCGTGAGGGAGTTTGTTCCACCATTGGGGGGCCAGAGCAGCGAACAGTTTTGACTGGGCTGAGCGGGAACTGTACTTCCTCAGTGGTAGGGAGGCGAGCAGGCCAGAGGTGGATGAACGCAGTGCCCTTGTTTGGGTGTAGGGCCTGATCAGAGCCTGGAGGTACTGAGGTGCCGTTCCCCTCACAGCTCCGTAGGCAAGCACCATGGTCTTGTAGCGGATGCGAGCTTCAACTGGAAGCCAGTGGAGAGAGCGGAGGAGCGGGGTGACGTGAGAGAACTTGGGAAGGTTGAACACCAGACGGGCTGCGGCGTTCTGGATGAGTTGTAGGGGTTTAATGGCACAGGCAGGGAGCCCAGCCAACAGCGAGTTGCAGTAATCCAGACGGGAGATGACAAGTGCCTGGATTAGGACCTGCGCCTCTTCCTGTGTGAGGCAGGGTCGTACTCTGCGGATGTTGTAGAGCATGAACCTACAGGAACGGGCCACCGCCTTGATGTTAGTTGAGAATGACAGGGTGTTGTCCAGGATCACGCCAAGGTTCTTAGCGCTCTGGGAGGAGGACACAATGGAGTTGTCAACCGTGATGGCGAGATCATGGAACGGGCAGTCCTTCCCCGGGAGGAAGAGCAGCTCCGTCTTGCCGAGGTTCAGCTTGAGGTGGTGATCCGTCATCCACACTGATATGTCTGCCAGACATGCAGAGATGCGATTCGCCACCTGGTCATCAGAAGGGGGAAAGGAGAAGATTAATTGTGTGTCGTCTGCATAGCAATGATAGGAGAGACCATGTGAGGTTATGACAGAGCCAAGTGACTTGGTGTATAGCGAGAATAGGAGAGGGCCTAGAACAGAGCCCTGGGGGACACCAGTGGTGAGAGCGCGTGGTGAGGAGACAGATTCTCGCCACGCCACCTGGTAGGAGCGACCTGTCAGGTAGGACGCAATCCAAGCGTGGGCCGCGCCGGAGATGCCCAACTCGGAGAGGGTGGAGAGGAGGATCTGATGGTTCACAGTATCGAAGGCAGCCGATAGGTCTAGAAGGATGAGAGTAGAGGAGAGAGAATTAGCTTTAGCGGTGCGGAGTGCCTCCGTGATACAGAGAAGAGCAGTCTCAGTTGAATGACTAGTCTTGAAACCTGACTGATTTGGATCAAGAAGGTCATTCTGAGAGAGATAGCGGGAGAGCTGGCCAAGGACGGCACGTTCAAGAGTTTTGGAGAGAAAAGAAAGAAGGGATACTGGTCTGTAGTTGTTGACATCGGAGGGATCGAGTGTAGGTTTTTTCAGAAGGGGTGCAACTCTCGCTCTCTTGAAGACGGAAGGGACGTAGCCAGCGGTCAGGGATGAGTTGATGAGCGAGGTGAGGTAAGGGAGAAGGTCTCCGGAAATGGTCTGGAGAAGAGAGGAGGATTTAAGACAGACCAAAAGCTGAATTTATTGGTAACGCAATTGGTTATGGCATTGATTTTACCAGTAGAGGTAGTAGGCCTACATCACCAATATTTTATTAAAATATCAGGAACCACAAAACAGGCAACAGACATTGCCCTTTTAAAAAATGTATATTGGACATGATGTTTGTCCAACTTTTGTGAAAAGTTTGGACTCTCTGAGCCCTCTTTTCGGCTGGCGCTAAGGAGGCGCAAGTGTCAAACGCACCTTAGTTTGTAATTTCATCATGTAAAAACAGGCGCACTGGCATTTTCCAGCCCTAATACCAGGTTCGGCAATTTCCCTGACTAACATCAGCTCGCTTGCACTGAGGTGGGAGGGGAGGGGTGGCATTAAGTGTGTCCTTAAAAACAAGCGCAAAAGTGACAATTTCTTGCAGCGCTAATGGGAAGTTCTAAGACCCACAAAAAGCATGTATTAGCGGTCACTGTTGATAATGGCATGGATTTTGAGAGTGGAGGCACAGCCTATCCAGCCGTGGTGCACATCGCCCTTGGAGGGAGAGACAGGTCTTCTGTGCTGAAAAATCTCGTATTTAGAAATGTAAAAAATACTTTTAGATTCCCAGTTTCATTTAATTTGATTAAAAACCAAGCATAGCCTACCCTCTTCTTAATCACGGCCATTAGCCAAAAGTCGCCAATGAATAAAGTGGTTTTAAATGGTCTACTGAGAGTGCTTTGAAATATTTTGGAGATTTTTGCCATCATGATTTTTCATTATTCAAAATCCATAAAACCCTCTGTTGATGTCTTAACTAATCTGATTTCAAATATGATCTTCTGAGCATCTCTAAATTGTTTACCCATTTACCCATTAAGGCAACTGAGGGGAACGTTTACAGTATTCTGACAAGTGTAGCCTCCTTGGATTTTTAAGCATCATCTCTTTGGTCAAGTTAATTTCCCTACCCATCACAGGTATCCTATCAGTGGGGAGGGAGTTAGCCAACAGGGCAGCACTCTGTCTCTCAAGGCCACATGTTTTTGTCTTGCCTTTGCACTTAATTGATTCAAGTTAAACACGGTCAATTCTCCAGTTTGCCCAGACCTTAATCAGGTGATGATTGAAAGCTAACAATGAGAAGCAGCAGAGGCATTGACCCCTGAGGACTGGAGGTGTGCTACATGGGTTATTATGTGCACACAATGGAGGAGGCTGTCCAGGTACTTAGAGCCCAGGCCGTCAGTGATGCATGAATGGATCTGCAGGAGTCCGACCTCTCCACTGGCGAGTGATTCCTCACCGGGCTTATAGCCAAACAGAGCGCGAGACTAGCAAACATGGCTTTAGTACCAGGCCAGGAGATGGGTTGTGGAGACTCAACACAGACGGGTTTTACTGATGCACAGAATTGGGCCATCCCTAACTACACGGGAAGTGGTGAAAAGTCCAAATAGCACTCATCATGCATGATTTGAGGAGATCTGAGAGATGAGAAAAAAATGACATTACATTTCTGTAGAAAGAAACAGAGTGCCAAGGTCTTGTCAATTATATTTACAGACAATCATTCTAACACCTTTCTGAGATGACTATACACACAGAGACAAATATTATCTCCATCTTAGGTTGCTCTTGTAGTGATGGCCATGGACCAACTGTATTTCTGGATCTTGCTAACCTTAAAAATGAAAGGAATGAAAAAAAGTCCATCCAGTGCTTTGGGAGAAAGAGATGTGGAGGTCTTCATGTAGAACCACTTTACATCAGATGACTGTGGTGGTATTCTCCTAGAGTACAACAACAACAAAAAGCATCATTGCTCACTGAGACTGAATGGCTTGACAAAGTCAGAAATACCTTGTTCAAATTTTCCCAATGCTGCATCTGCTCTCATGCAATACATTTTTCCCTAAAATATATGATTTGAAATAATTGTTTATTGATTACATGCCCTGCATGTCCAAATGTCACCCAGTGCCATGTATTGACATCTCTGGATACAGTCCAACTCCTGACTTCTGACGAACAAGAAATGGCTTCTTTTCTGAATTTGTTATACTAGGTTTTTTTACATTAAGTTTTCAGAACAACAATGGCTGCTTATCAGTTACTGCCATGCAAATACTGTAAAATGCTGCTTGATTTGGTTGGTTTTGATCTCAAATTAGAATTTCTGTTCAAAGCTATTCCTTTAGTGACTAGGCTGGCAAAAAGACAATCGACATCAAACTGAAATGAAAAAATGAATACCAAGCCTGAGTTTTGATAATGAACTCTCTGAAGGCATTGCTCGTCATACATAAATCGGTGTGATCTGGCAAGTACTTTGATTGTGGCTAGGGGGACAAAGGCACAACTAAAAACATGTGGCCTCCAGGGACGGAGCGCTGCACTGCTGGCTAACTCCCTCCCCACTGATAGGATGCCTGTGACTGTAGGGAAATGAGCTTGACCAAAGATGCTATTTGAATCCCAGTAGGCTGCACTTGTTAGAATACTGTAAACGCTCCTCCCAGTTGGCTTACAGTTGCTCCCTTCAGCGGTGTTAGATTGGGGTAATGGGTAAACAATTGTTCAGAAGATCACCATTGAGATTAGATGATTTAAGACATCAATAGTGTTTTGCCTTAACAGTCGGGGACAAAATGCTGAATGTAACGTATTGATATGGTTTCCTCATCCTCAAACTTTAGAGCTAAATTCAGACAGAGGGTTCAAGTCCAAGGATTTATCATGCCTTTGACTGTTTGAATTACGGCTGGTGGCTAGATACTGTATTAAAGTACTGGCATCTTTAAGATTATCCAATCCTCCTCTCCTCCCCTCAATCGACCTGCTCTGGGTCAGGGGGCTGTCGGTTTACAGCAGGACAGAGTTGGCCTGAGGCTGATCCTCCTGGGAGCAGAGCTTAGTTTAGCCCTTATGTCAAGACCCCCTCAGGCGGAAACGAGAGAAGGAGGTCCCCCGACTCACCCATCTGTCCAATCAGCAGCCTAATAAGCTTCTCACTGAGCCTATCGGAACCTCAGGAGAGATGGGCAGAGTTTAAACTGTACTGTTCACGAGTCAGATGATAAAAGCTCCTTTTTTAAGGGCTTCGGTTTGAGGGAGGGTAGTGGCCTGCCACCCTGAAGTGAAATAAAAGAGGGAGAAGTTGAACAGAACATTGCTGCCACCGGTCTCTCTCTATGTTCTCAAATAGCAGTTAGAGTTTAAGCTTACACCCTATGATAAAGCCTGTGGGACCAACTATGTATCAAATCTAGGTCTTCTGCATGACTTGAGATTCAAGACTGCATTGTACCCTTGATCTAAAGCCTAGGCATTAGCTCTGGGAACTCATATGAGTCTTCAGGTCTCAGGCAAGGTTGCTCATCACGCAAGTGTAATTCACAAAAGCACATCTAGGACACCTCCTCCCAGCATCCCTATGACTCAGGCAGTTGAGACACGGAAACAAGGTGAGATAATGTAAAATAATGCTGGACGTCGTGGGCAGACGGGCAGACTGGGGCAGACTGGGGCTCCCCACTTGGCAGTCAGAGTGCATGTTAGCTGAAGTGGAAAGGCTAGCTGCTCCCAGAGCTGGTGCTGCAGGAGATATATTAGTATCCAGATACAGACTTAATCCACTCACTGCAGACATGTAAATGGCTGGCCTACATTGGGGATGCTGGGCTTCTCTGGGTTACGTAAATCACACAGACAGATGGTGCCGTCGGTGGAGAGAGGGACTGTGAACCGAACCGCTAAGAAAATTCTTCTCTAGACACACATATACTGCATCAAAATAATCAGCTCCAATGTGATACCAATTATATTATAGATGCACACAGACATACCCCCCCAAACACACAGACACAGACACAGACAGACAGTACACAGAGACAGACATATGGATGGACGGACTGATGGACAGACAGACAAAAGCATAAGACAAATACATATCAGAATTGCATGGTGATAATTAATCCTTGGAACTTGCAAAAAAAAAGCACATACACGGAATTCCAAAGACCGAACTCCCTCCTGAGTATTTCATTAATCATATATACTGTACACACATGCACATGCACACATACTGCATGCATGAACACATACATGGCATTCCAAAGAGAAACTTAATGTAAAACATACGTATGTATATATGTATGTACATTCGTACACACTCACCCAGATACATGCAAGCACACACACGCATGTAAGCACTCAAGTGCACACACTCTCAATTTCTGATACCACAGTTGGGTTGTTGTTGTCTGACGTAGCTGGGATGCAGCCCTATGTATGTCTCTGAGTACAGGGACCCTAAAACCTTTTTTTTAAATCAGTAAGACAAATAAAGTAGGAGGAGAGTAGAAGGGGGAAAAGAGGGTCTACTTCAAGTAGTGTTCAGCTTTATTTATTCTGTTAGACTTCCTGCTGTTTATTTAAAGATGGAATATCTTTCATTTATTTCCACTTGAAGATGTGCATTCAGCTTGTGCTCGACCATTTCAAACCCCTATCAAGACTTCAAGCTTCAAAGCTTCTTTCAATCTTCTTTCGAGTTCTGAAGTATCTTTTTCCACATGAAAGTGAATATGGGAGAATAGAGCATAGCAATGCATGATGAACACCAGCAATCCTCTACATCCGCATGTGCCAGACAAAGCAAAAATACATTTTGTTTTCCAGACGCTTACAAAAAACCTGACTCAAAAAAGAATATTGTTTATCTTACGCTGTTGAAGCATCTTTGTAGCAACTTAATATGTTAGCTTCAGTGTGATCCATATAACCAGTGTAAGCCTTTTGAGGATGAGAGTATGGATACGGAATGGCTTTGTGGGTCTGCATCTATGATAAAGCAAGTTGGAGGGAGGGAGTGAGTGTGCGAGAGAGAGGGACAGAGAGAGCAAGAGAGAGAGAGCGAGCAAGGGCGAGAGAGAGAGAGATAGAGAGGTCAAATAAAAATCTGAGCTAATCTAAATGTAAAGTGCATCATTTTATAAATCTGACTTACAGTATGTGTAGCTGGTTCATGGCTTTAAATAGTTCACTAAAAACTGCCTGCTGATATTACAAATCCACATTTCAGCACCATGGTCAGTTCCAGCAATGAATGAGTAAACTCAGCACCATGGACAGCACAATACTAAACAGTGTCTATACATTAGACCAGGGCTCTCCAACCCTGTTCCTGGAGAGCTACCACCCTGTAGGTTTTCCCTCCAACCCCATTCTAGCAGCTGATTCAATAATTAGCTGGTTGATAAGTTAAATCAGGTTACTTTCAACTGGGGTTGGAACAAAAACCTACAATAGGACAGCTCATCAGGAACAGGGTTGGAGAGACCTGCAATACAAACCAAAACACACTTTTTGGATAGAATGAACTCCTATTCAGATCAAATCTACACTATAACTAGAATATGGGTAGAGATAAATTATTGGTTGCTAAATTGTCAATTGTCAATACATTGCTTTCATTCTAAGGACCCTTAGAAAAGATATTGAAATATGAATTGTACAGCAATACCTAGAGTCCACACTGCAGTCCTTGTCACTATTACTTTTACCATGTGAGATGTGTCCAGTCACCCATTACAAAGAAAGACAAAAGGGCAAGCCTATACAGTATAACAGATGTCTATGATATTCTCTGTCAGTTACCGCATGTATCTCTTGAATAAATACTTGTGTTTGAGACCATTTTCTCCCCTAAATGAATAATCAACTAAAATATAAATCCATGTTGGCTTTGAATGAGGGACCGGGGCTGTGGGGTCCTAATGAGCACTGATTCTCATTATTTTAATGTAAAAAGTCTGACCACTTCAGTTAATGCTGGTCTAAAATATCTGCGGTAAAGATGAGTATTATCCTCTCCCACTGACTGACACCCATGAATATGCAATTGACCTGCAGATCATAGTGTTTACATAGCAATTTGAAAGAACGAAAATAAGTTTAAAAAAATACAATTGAAAGCAAAGCATGTCTTGATTAGAAATAACAGAAGCAAAGAAGTTGAGCTGACAAAGACCATAAAAGAGGATCAAGATGTAGAGGAAGTGGGCTTGTTTAATCAAAGTCAGTCAGTTGAACGGTCAAAAAGGGACATTGGTTTATGGTTCTGTGTGGATGTTAATCTTGGGACAGCCATAGAACACAACTTCTCACAGTTTCCCTCATAATCTACAGGGATTAATAAGGATTTGACCATGTAAAAATAGTCTTAAGTGTTATGTCACTATAGATAACAGCATAACACATGTTAGAGACAGACTCTAACTTGATGTCTGGCGCTTGTCCTGAATGGTTTACTACAGTACATTCTCTAGAGGTCAGATTTTGGCCACATTTTCTATGAGTAGAGAGAGACAATTTGGAGCTGTTTTTTTTTTATTTTTATTGTTCACGACAGACTTCATACCACACAAATAGCCTGTTCACATGCAAATCTTAAAATCAAGGCTATTCGGTTGGACTAACGACCCTTTGATGCATCAGGTGTGACATTTACAATTACAATTACCCTCCCTCCAGCTTCTTGCTCCTCACAGCTGCAATAGGCTATTATCGAACAAAGATTTGAAGATTGTGATTCACTTTATCCTTCATCCCTCAAAGTTTCAAATCCTTGCTAATTCTTCCTCTCTCCACCCAGTCTATGTCTCAGACAGCCGATAGCTCAGAATGGGTGGACGGTATTGAATTCCCATGGAAAGGTTTCATACTGGGTTGTGCTCAAAGGAAGGTGTCAATACACCATGTCCCAGTATTCTGCATTCTGCCCAGAGCTTTAGAACACAACAGAAGCAATGTTACTATACTACAGGTCACAACTGAGTGACATAAACCATAATGTTACCCGTTCAACCTGTTAAAGGATGAATTGGCTCAAATATTTTATTTGGTTTACGAAACAGATTTAATATCGCCAGTGGATAGGGATTCTTCCATGTGCAATGCTTTGCAGTCTCAGTCAAAGCCTATTGGTAAAAATCCAATCCAAAAAGCAGCATGTGTCTGTTTCTGTTAAGTACTTTGATTCACAGGTAATACATTTACATTTGATGGAAAACAATATGAATGGATGAAGATTTGTTCATATATCTTTTTCAAGTAGTTGCAGTCAGGGGAAATTGATTACTTGTAGTTGATTGTCCTTGGATCAATACAGTAATTAAACGGTGGATTGATAGGAAATGATCACTAGTTTTAAAGCTGACTGCACAACAAAGTGTTTCCCAACCCTGGTTCCCAGGTACCCCCAACAGCACAACATTTTATTGTAACCCTAGGCAAGCACACCTGATTAAACTTGTCAACTACTCATCAAGACTCTCAATGAGCTGAATGAGATGTGTTTGTCAAGGGTTACAACAACATTTTTTACTTTTGGGGGTACTCAAAGGACCAGGGTTGGGAAACACTGATCTGACACAGTGACATAGGGAACCCTGGTCCTAGAGTGGCACAGACACTTCATAAATTCGATTGAAACAACCTGGAAGAGCAGGCGTGTTCAATTTAGGCAATCACTGAACTGATCAATTAGCTCAGTTGGTCAGGTGTAGTGCCTAATTGGAACAGAATCCAGGAACAGGGCCGCCTACCCCGATCTAATACTTCTGAAATATACTGACTCATCTAGTATATCCAATTTTTTTCTGAAGACATAATGTCATCATCTTTGCACCAAAATAACTTATTCTGCTCACCCATCTGTTGAAACATTCCTGATATGACGGTCATGGCAGGCTCTCAATACAGGTCATAAACTCTCCATGAACACATTCAGCTATAGTGTTTGTGATACAGAGTGAGAACAGTTGCTTCTCTCATCTCTCTTTACACACTGAAAGCTCTGTGACATAACTGGTGTGTTATCACACACTCATGGGTGTTCTCCATGTGTCAGAGTTCGAAGGCTGATAGACCATCTTGCTTGAGGTTACAGTAGCTGTTGCTACTCGCATAAACATGAGGAAGTAATACATATTGCCTGAATAACCTCTATATTCCCACAATAAGAATAATTCAATCGATTTTATAAGTACTCTATTTAACTTTCAGTAAACTAAACATCCATGCTAAATACTCACAGCTTGTCAACTATAAAGGGAAAGGAAGGCCATTGATGGAATGTGTTATTTGTTAGAAAGACATGGTGCAGAAGTCTGTGACACTGGAAGGCATCATTAATTCAGTGGAGCAACACATATGGCAGCAACGCTATGACAGTTGCTATTTATCACCCAGTGGCGCACACACGCACGCACGCACACACACACACACACACACACACACACACACACACACACACACACACACACACACACACACACACACACACACACACACACACACACACACACACACACACACACACACACACACACACACACACACACACACACACACACACAATGATAGAGCAACATGGAAATGTTCTGTATTCCTCCTTTTTTTTGTGTTGTCCAAATTTACCTCTGTGTTTACCTTTTATACTTGCAAAAGTGGGGCATTTTAAATGTATACATATTTCCTGAAATTGTGCTTTGACAGCTTTGTGGATACAAGAGCTTCCTTAAAAGTAAAAATGTCCATTGCTGAACTTAAGTTGTTCTGTCTTCTGATTTGTATCCTCAACGATGCTCAGATATGATTCATCACATCATCCTTTTCTCATACTCACTAAGCTGTGCACTCCCTCTGCAGTCTGCACAACAGAAACCTTTTAGTTCAATAGAGGGATCAGACAGCACTTTGTCAATTCATCTCCTTCTTTGCCTTTATGGTATGAATTCTCTTGAGGGACAGACAATGCCTTTTATTGAAAAAGGTGCTTCAGCAATGTCCAGACACAACAATTCCAATAGAAATGTGTGAATGTACGTGTACGTGCACACACACAAATGAACATGAACACATGATCTTTTCATAATACTATTACATCTACTCAGGGGTGCAACCTTCCCTGGGGACGGGGGGGACATGTTTTATCTTTGGAATGTGATACAAAACGAGGAAACGATGTGCTTTAGGACCACATGGACACCTTCAAGCGGTCTGGTAGGCTATTTGGAGTGTTTATCCGACTGGATAAAATATAGATGTTAATTATGCCCCTCCACCCCCCCCCCCTCCCCCCACCCCCCACTTCTAAAACCAAAGTTGCGGCCCTGCGTCTACCATTACACTATTAAAGATTAATTATAAGAACTATAAGATGTTAATATTATAACACCCTCCAAGGTCAGACAGCACAGGGCTTCTTCTTGAACTTTTTTGTTCTTCAAGAAAAGCACATCAAGGAGCGAGGGAAGGCGGATGAAAAATAGAGAGCAGGTGTAGCAATAGCTCTGAAGTGCTGCTGCTCATGGAATCAAGGGCAGATTCAGAAACATCAGAGGAGGCTCTCAGAGCAGTGATAGCTGGAGCTGCTCTCCTGAGGAAGGTAAGGAGAGGTTTTCTAAAGGAGACCTGGCTGGCAGTATTCTGCTCCTCAGCCTACATATAGGAATGTACTTCACATGTCTAAGGAGTTGTTACTTGCGGTTTATACCAGAGCAATGTTGAATACTCGTCTCCGATTGGCTAGAAGGGCATTCTAGAATGGACATTAAAACCAGATAACGGGACAGTTGCAAAAGATATCGGGACACCTTTCAATCATGATGCAATACGTGCCTACACACTCAGACATGCAGATGGCCACAGTTACAGAACGCTAAACCAACAACTACACAAACTGAAATTGGATACATTGTAAACGCAGGTCCAACGAGGCAAGCATTGATTTGTTTTTAGAGACATCTGATTATGACCTAAAGTGGTAATTGAAATGAAATTCTCCAATCCCGTCGGCCGCTAAAGCTATCAAATCCTCCCACGTTTGTAGTTTGACAATCTGTTTTCAGCAACTGATATTTTTAGTCCATGTTGACGAGTGCCCTGATGAGAATGCACAATTTTCTAGTTATGCCAGGAAAAATTGGGTATTATCAGCTTGTTATCATTGTTATGGATTTATCCAAATTAATGTCAATAGAAAACATTTCATTTGCTATTATTCTGCTTGCAGATGTCGTAACTGTGTAGCCAGAGCTAGCAGGCTAGCTAACAAATAAGGGATAAGAATGTTGCCAGCAAGCATGGCAACTGAACGTAAAGAACGAATGACTGTGTCCCGGCCATGAATATTGAACTAATTGAACAAACGACTGGGTCACGTCTATAGCACCCGAAAAATTAGAAAGTATGAATTTGCATATATAAATTAAAATATTGTAACGAATGTCATCGGGAGAAGGAGAAGAGAACCAAGGTGTAGCGTGGTAAGTATTCATAATAGGTTTAATAAATACGAACACTTGAACAAAAACAACAAACGAACAGTTCTGCAAGGTGCAATACACAAAACAGAAAACAACTACCCACAAACACAGGTGGGAACAGGCTACCTAAGTATGGTTCTCAGTCAGAGACAACGATTGACAGCTGCCTCTGATTGGGAACCATACCAGGCCAAACACATAGAAATACAACACACAGACCAAAACATAGAATGCAAAACATAGAATGCCCATCCCAACTCACGCCCTGACTAAACCAAAATAGAGACATAAAAAAGGAACTAAGGTCAGGACGTGACAGTACCACCCCCCCAAAGGTGCGGACTCCGGCCGCAAAACCTAAACCTATAGGGGAGGGTCTGGGTGGGCATTCCACCGCGGTGGCGGCTCTGGTGCAGGACGTAGACCCCACTCCACCTTAGTCTTGGCCCACTTAGGTGGCGCCTCTGGAGTGGTGACCCTTACAGCGGGCCCCGAATAGGAGGGAGACTCTGGCAGCGCCGCACAGGCGGGCGGCTCTGACAGCGCCGGACAGGCGGGCGACTCTGGTAGCACCGGACTCACCAGGCTGAGGAGACATACAGGCGGCATCTTCCTTGGCCAAGGCACCAGATGCATTTGGCCGTGGAGGCGCACTGGAGGCCTCGAGCAACGAGCCAGCACAACCTGTCCTGGCTGGATACCCCCTGTAGCCCGGCAAGTGTGGAGAGTTGGAACAGGCCGCACTGGGCTGTGCTGGCGAACCGGGGACACCGTGCGTATGGCTGGTGCCGTATAACCCGGGCCGAGGAGACGCACTCAAGACCAGATGCGCTGAGCCGGCATCATCCCTCCTGGCTCGATGCCCACTCTTGCGCTTCACCGCATCACACGGTGCCTGCCCGGTCACTCTCTCGGGGCGTTGGCAGCAGACTCCTGGACATGGGAGGACATATTGGATGGCAAGGGATCCTGGGCACAGCCCAGAGAGTTTCGCCATCCGAAAGAGGAGCTGGAGGCAGCTAGAGCGGAGCGGCGACACTACTATTTTAAATGGACAAAAACTTTTTAAACTACATTTCTAAGTGACCCCAGACTTTTGAGCGGTAGTGTATGTGTGCTTTTCTTTTACTTAGAAAACTCAAGTGCTGAACAATTAACTGATATTATCTCAATGAGCTGGAGTATTCAATCTGTCCTGTGAGGACTAATAGTAATTCAAGACACTGCAAAACAGTATCGTGCCTCTGAGAATTTGTGACACAATCTTTCCTATCTAGTAATTGCAAACCACACACAGGGCTACTGTAAAAAAAACTCTACTGGATGTCACACATATTACTTACTGTTAGATAAACAGGAGTGTATTGAAACGCATTCAAATGGCTCCACTTCCACTGGGTGGCCCCCATCAGCAATCAACCCCTCTATATACACTCAACAGCACTTCATTTCTCCTTCCCATAGTTGGGACTGGATTTGTTCACTTATCTATTACAATGGATTAGGTCTGTACCCCCAGATTTATTCTACATCAAGACAGTGTGCAGAGGAATATGGAAGACGACAAACTGTGGTCGTGTGTCTTTAATCCTGCTGCTTTGATAAACATTCCATTACACCCAGTCACACAGCCAGAGTCCTCCCCAAGGGAAACAGCAGCAGAAGTGTCCCTCCACATAATGGCATCTACCAATTCAGCATCCATTATGCATGATTCATTGAGATGAGGTCAAACAGCTGCTCCCAGAGATTTATTTGTACATAAATATTTATAAAAGTACACTGCACAACTAAACCCCTCCACGCTCCTGTAATCTGCAAAACAATTTGGCATCCCAACATTCTGGAAGAGCAGGAAAATCCTTGGATGTGATTCATTAAACTAAAGATATCTCATATGCACTGTAGGTAAGGGCAGTAATCCATCAAAATCACTTCTTTCATTCTTCAGCACAAAACAACACACTGTCTTTTCTCCACAAACCTTTGTATAATACAATTGTAGTAACTGCTATACAATGGCAATGGATTCAGGTTTGAATATATCTGCATGAGTGGACCTGACTGAGGGGCCGGGGACTCCTGGGCATATTATTTTTTACTGCACTATGCCATGTGGAAAAAGGTTATGTTTCTTTAAAAAATGCCTAGTTTTGTGGGGTCTCTCTGGTGATTTGAGAAGGTGAGTCATTGAGGAATTAAAAATAGAGAGGATGACTCACTCCAGCGGTCCACTGGCAGAGGGTAATGAATTGCATGATGGACTTCAGTCCGTCTCCACAGAATCCGACACAGTGGAGTGAGCACAGCTAAAGAACAAGGGAGAGAAAACAAAGCAGAGTTGTAAGAGTGGAGAAAGAAGGGAGAGAAAAGGTCTGTTTAGTGTCTTAAGTTTCATTCCTGTTTGTATTAAGTGATGTCACTCCTTTTCATACTATGGAAATAATTATTTAGGTTCAATGAATCTGTTTGAAAGGTTTATGATAATTTATTTTTACAGCTGGCTACCTTTATTGTAACTCCATGTTAATACGCACACACTCAATCACTCACACACACACACACACACACACACACACACACACACACACACACACACACACACACACACACACACACACACACACACACACACACACACACACACACACACACACACACACACACACACACACACACACACACACACACACACACACACACACACACCCTTACAAATCAAATATATGTCTAATCTAATGTTTTCACATGTTGAGCTGAAATTGGCATTTCACAAGCAAAAGAAACTCCACGTTTGAAAATCCCACTTTCACATGTGGAATTGCAAGTTCACATGATCAACCATCACATCTGAAAATCAAATTTGCATTTTCACATGTGATAGAACTCCACAGTTAAAAATCTCACTTTCACATGTGGAATTGCAGATTCACGTGGGGTGGGGTTGAAATAATATTCTTCTCCTGTTCTCCTGTCCTTCTCCTGATGCTGTTACAAATTAGGTTGACCATCAGTGGCAAGTGTTCATGGACGCCAAGGGAAGCCAGGCTTTCTCAAAAAACGGATAAAAAAACCCAACTAAACTACTGATAAAATAATGTATCTTTTGTTTCTGTGTTTCATAATGTTTCTTCAAATTCACAAGAGGCTGAATATATCTTACCAGAGAAAGCAATCTGAGGCAGCAAAACAGCACCCCTCTGTCTCTGTATGTGTAGCCAATCTATCTGAGGCTGTCAAATAGAGTATGACATTGTTTTCGCCTGTAGCATTGACTGCATGGGAAGCCAGTGAGCATTTGGCCTCCCTTGAGAAGAAAAAGTTTAAAATAATAGCCAATCAGCATTGAGCTAAACTGAGTGAGCTCAACTGTGACTGGCCCTGGCGGACCACAAAAAAGGTGTCAAGCGAAGCCAGTTTGGATTTAGCTTCACACCAATCACATCACATCAAAAGCTAAACATCATTGACAGAAAAAACTTGAACTGCTGCGTCTCGTTCTGTCATTGTCCTCCGGTGCCTAGCTAGCTAGTAAAAATTGGCCCTTTTCTAAAATAGTCATGGTAGGGATTTTGACTTGTGATTTTACTTAATTCTCCATGCTGTCAAATGATTCAAACAGCAATTCGGATCCAAACATAAATTCATACATTGTGTCCCTAGTGTGAGGATGGAAGTTCAAGATGTAGCTAGATGTAGGCTATTAGACTAAGTAGAAAACTTATCGTTGACAGTGAAAGAAAGTTAGGCTGGCGAGCAAATATTTTAGAGAGGTAGCCTAGGACAACAACAACTAAGAGTGTGTACTGCATGACAGTTATAGACCGTTTCGGCAACAGGAAAGAGAGGAAAATGGCATTGGCGTGTTTTCTCTACTTGCATGGACAGCCACATCTTATTTAGCTTACGATGATTGGACTAAATTGTTTTTGGAATCTTTTAGTTGTCACTGTATTGGACTAAGTTCAGGTGATTTGAGGATGTTGATATGTTGAAGTTCAAATGGTGCTGAAATAGTGGAGGCAGCTGCATTTCTCTTTGGGACTTGCAGTAACTCTCTGTGGTTCTAAATCGGTAGTTGCTTACTAGTCTGAAAATGTCGGAAACATTAACTTGCCTGACCATGCTGTAGGCCATGTAACTGTTACATCACAATATGCTTTGTAAACTTCACCAGAAAGATGTTGCTCTCTGGTTTTGTGATTAAACAAAGGTGTGGTTGAATTTATCAAGGTGGCAAGGCATATGAAGTAACAGATTATAGAGCAAACATTTTACCCATGCACCGCTATTGTTGATAATGTCTAAAAAGCCCAAATGCAGGAAAAATAAAACATTTTGCGTGACATTCGCGGAACAATGGGCAGGATAATTCTTTTTGGGGGGTTTAATGGATCACGTTCAAATGGCGGCAAACACTGTGTACAAAACATTCCTGATATTGAGTTAAACCCACCCTCACCCCTCTTGTCCTCAGAACAGCCTCAATTTGTTGGGGCTGTCACACCCTGATCTGTTTCACCTGTCTCCACCCACCTTTCCCTGTGTATTTATACCTGTGTTCTCTGTTTGTCTGTTGCCAGTTTGTTTTGTTTCGTCAAGCCTACAAGCGTTTTTCTCTTGGTCCCTGACCTCTGCCTACCCTGACCCTGCCTGCTGTCCTGAACCATTTTTTTAACCTTAATTTAACTAGGCAAGTCAGTTAAGAACAAATTCTTATTTACAATGACAGCATACCGGAGAACTGCTTTGCTCAGGGGCAGAATGGCATATTTTTACCTTTTCAGCTCGGGGATTCGATCTAGCAACCTTTCGGCTACAGGCCCAACGCTCTAACCACAAGACTACCTGCCACCCCACCTATCTAGATTACTGACCCCTGCCTGCCCTTGACCTGTCATTTGCCTGCCCCTGTTGGATTAAACTGTTGTTACTTCGACATTGTCTGCATCTGGGTCTGAAACATGATAGGTGCATGAACTTTACAAGGTGTCAAAAGCGTTCCAAAGGGATGCTGGCCCATGTTAACTCCAATACTTCCCCCAGTTGTGTCAATTTGGCTGGATGTCCAGTGCTTGGTGGACCATTCTTGATACACACGGAAAACTGTTGAGGGTGAAAAACCCAGCTGCGTTGCAGTTCTTGACACAAACTGGTGCACCTGCACCTACTACCAATCTTTAGTTTAACAGTTCCAAACTATGGGTCACGTGACCCACGTGGGGTCACCTGATATGAAAAGGAGGTTGCAGAAGAATTTCCAAAATACCGGTAAAATTATGATATACTGTGCAGCGCATTCGGAAAGTATTCAGACCCCTTCATCTTTTCAATGTTTTTTTTCTCAAGCTAGATTCTTCCTAGAGCTGGCCGCCTGGCCAAACTGAGCAATTGGGGGAGAAGAACCCAATCGTCACTCTGACAGAGCTCCAGAGTTCCTCTATGCAGATGGGAAAACCTTCCAGAAGGACAACCATCTCTGCAGCACTTCACCAATCAGACCTTATGTTAGCGTGGCCAGACAGAAGCCATTCCTCAGAAAAAGGCACGACATCTCGCTTGGAGTTTGTCAAAAGGCACCTAAAGACTCTCAGACCATGAAAAACAAGATTCTCTGGTCTGATTAAATCAAGATTGAACTCTTTGGTCTGAATGCCAAGCGTCACGTCTGAAGGAAAGTTGGCACCATCCCTACAGTGAAGCATGGTAGTGCCAGCAACATGTTGTGGGGATGTTTTTCAGCGGCAGGGACTGAGACTAGTCAGGATCAAGGGAAAGATGAATAAAGCAAAGTACAGAGAGATCCTTCATGAAAACTTGCTCCAGAGCACTCAGGACCTCAGACTGGGGTGAAGTTTCACCTTCCAACAGGACAACAACACTAAGCACACAGCCAAGACAGCACAGGAGTGGCTTCAGGACAAGCCTTTGAATGTGCTAGAGTGGCCCGGTCTTGAACCCAATCGAACATCGCTGAAGAGACCTGAAAATATCTGTGCAGCGACGCTCCCCATCCGACCTGTCAGAGCTTGAGAGGATCTGCAGAGAAGAATGGGAGAAACTTCCCAAATACAGGTGTGCCAAGCTTTTAGCATCATACCCAAGAGGACTCAAGGCTGTAATCATTGCCAATGGTGCTTCAACAAAGTACAGGGTCTGTAAACTTATGTAAATGAGTATAGGGTGTGAAAACTTATGTAAATGTGATATTTCAGGTTTTTTATTTTTCGACATTTGCAAAGATTTCATTTATTTTGCTGTGTCATGTATAGGTATTGTGTGTAGATTGATGAGGGGAAAACAACTAAATTGATTATGTACATTATTTTGGAAAAATACTTTCTGAATACAGTACCAGTCAAAAGTTTGGACACACCTACTCATTCAAAGGTTTGTCTTTATTTTTGCTATTTTCTTCATTGTTGAGATCGGGTGATTGTGGAGGCCAGGTCATCTGATGCACCATTCAATTTGTAAGTCGCTCTGGATAAGAGCGTCTGCTAAATGACTTAAATGTAATGTTAAATGGTCAAATAGCCCTTACACAGCCTGGAGGTGTGTTTTGGGTCATTGTCCTTTTGAAAAACAAATGATAGCCCACTAAGCGCCATCCAGATGGAATGGCGTATCGTTGCAGAATGCTGTGCTAGCCATGCTGATTAAGTGTGCCTTGAATTCTAAATAAGTCACTGACAGTGTCACCAGCAAAGCACCCCCACACCTCCCCCACCATGAGTCACGGTGGGAACCATACATGCGGAGATCATCCATGTACCTACTCTGCGTCTCACAAAGACACAGGGCTTAGGATCCAAAAATCTCAAATTTGGACTCATCAGACCAAATTACAGATTTCCACCGGTCTAATGTCCATTGCTCGTGTTTCCTAGCCCAAAGCGTTCTCTTATTATTACTGGTGTCCTTTAGTAGTGGTTTATTTGCAGCAATTCAACCATGAAGGCCTGATTCACACAGTCTCCTCTGAACAGTTGATATTGAGATGTGTGTGTTACTTGCATTTATTTGGGCTGCAATTTCTGAGGCGGGTAACTCTAATGAACTTATCCTTTGCAGCAGCGATAACTCTGGGTCTTCCTTTCCTTTGGCGGTCCTCATGAGAGCCAATTTCATCATAGCGCTTGATGGTTTTTGCAACTGCACTTGAAGAAACTTGAAAAGTTCTTGATTATTTTCGCATTGACTGACCTTCATGTCTTAAAGTAATGATGGACTGTTGTTTCTCTTTGCTTATTTGAGCTGTTATTGCCATAATATGGACTAGGTATTTTACTAAATAGGGCTATCTTTTGCATACCGCTCCTACCTTGTCCCACCACAACTGATTGGCTCAAATGCATTAAGACGGAAAGAAATTCCACAAATTAACTTTTAACAAGGCACACCTGTTAATTGAAAAGCATTCCAGGTGAATACCTGTCGAAGCTGGTTGAGAGAATGCCAAGAGTGTGCAAAGCTGTCATCAAGGTAAATGGGAGCTACTTTGAAGAATATCAAATATCAAATCTCTTTTGATTTATTTAGCACTTTGTTTTTTTACTACATGTTTCCATATGTGTTATTTCATAGTTTTGAGGTCTTAACTATTATTATACCATGTAGAAAATAGTACAAATAAATAAAAACCCTTGAATGAGTAGGTGTCCAAACTTCTGACTGGTACTATATATACTGTATATATATTTAAATCATTTCAGAAAACCATGTTTATTTTTTATAAAAAATATATTTTTTATTGAATATCCGAAATATACAATATACTTGCATTGAAGTCGCTCAACAACTACACCCCATCAGTCATCCAACAGACTCCCATTCAGAGCGACACACAGAAGCATCCAGGGTCAATGCCCTGCTCAAGGGCACATTGACAGATCTCCCATCAGGCCAAAAAACATGAACCCGAACCCTCTAAGATCCCCCCACAGTTGTCCCTCACCAATCCGAGACCCCTCCCTCAGTTTCCCTGCCAAGAAGAAAAAACAAATAAAAATACAATAAAAAAAGACATATTCCCCACCCCCAAGAACCCCCCAATACATCAACAACCAAGAACATTAACTAAAGAGAAAACGTTTTCACCTGTGATTTTTTTTGTAGACACACACACATTCTTAACGATGGTGTCGTCATTGTTTGTTCTAAGTTCAGAATAACAGCCTGAACCACTTTAATAGCCTCTTTGTCCTGATTATTTATTGGTTAATCAAATATATATTTCCACTGTTTAAAGACAATGTTTCAGTAAACACAGATTCACAAGGTTTGGATTCATTATATTCCTGTATATTTTACCTGCTTGGCATTTCTGACATTTTTGAAATCCAAAAGTTCAAGCGATGTCAGTGTTGTGCATTGTTTGTCAGGAGTACTGAGCTAAATTGAGACACAGGAAATGGCAGATGGGAGCGCAAGGCTGCGCTAATTAAATCCAATCCAGTGTGATGCAAAACTGTGCTTATTAAAACATTCTGCTAAAAGCTGAGGCCAATTATCAGGTTTGCACTCAAACTGAATGGTGGTAAATTGATGTTATGCCATACACTCAACCCCATTAAATTGGATCCAATCTTCAACAATGATGCAGTGGAAAACATGGCATTACATTTTCATTGCATTATCCTATCCATTTATGAACAGATTGGTTAACAGCTGTGTATGCACCAAACCTCTCAGGTTAAGTATCATATCCAATGATGTGCAATTTCAATATCCAGGGGGCTCTCTTTGGGTAATGTTGAGTATCAAAGAAATGGGAACATGGTCGTGACTAGGGTTGCTAAATTCTGTAAACTATTAATAAATTACCTGGTTTTCCCAAGATCCCAGATGGAGGACACCCGGAATCAGGAAGGAATAAGTTAAGTATTCCGGGACCCTCCAACCAGGATTTCTGGAAAACCAGGGAATTAATTGAAAGTTCCTGGAATTGTGCAACCCTAGTGGTGACGCACAAATCTTTGTGTAAAGAAATAAGTTGTCAGACATTTCCATTTCCTCAATCGTTTTTAAAGTGGATTTGTTTTGAAATTGTTGTATCACACAAACATTGGCAAGAAAGGCAACCCCTCCAAATGGTCTGTCTTTAATCTGCTCAACCTTTAATTTGGTAATTTTCATAAACATACTGTATTTAATTTAATTGCATGTGGTTCCAGTCCATCCTGTTTACAACCTGCTAATGCTCCATAACACACATATTAGCAGTGTTTTCTGCCTGGTCGTCCTAATAGTGTCCTTCGTCTAGCATCTATGAGAAGAAAACAAAGTATTTTAATTAGGATTGTGTGTCTCTGAAACAGGTTCCTTGTGGTATCCCTCTGAATGACTACTCAGCTTCCATGGCACACAGTAGAGGTATGTGGGTAAAATCATTGACGAAGCCAAGCCAAGCCAGAATAATACATATTACAACCTATGTTGTCATAATTACATTGGTTGCTCTATAACACATTTGTTCATACAACACCGTGATATACAGTTGAAGTCGGAAGTTTATGTACACTTAGTCATAAAAGTCATAAAAACTGTTTTTTCAACCACACCACAAATTTCTTGTTAACAAACTATATGTAATTTTGGCAAGTCGGTTAGGACATCTACTTTGTGCATGACACAAGTAATTTTTCCAACAATTGTTTACAGACAGATTATTTCACTTATAATTCACTGTATAACAATTCCAGCGGGTCAGAATTTTAGATACACTAAGTTGACTGTGCCATTAAAACAGCTTGGAATATTTCAGAAAATTATGTCATGGATTTAGAAGCTTCTGATAGGCTAATTGACATCATTTGAGTCAATTGGAGGTGTACCTGTGGATGTATTTCAAGGCCTACCTTCAAACTCAGTGCCTCTTTGCTTGACATCATGGGAAGAAAAAAAAAAATTAGCCAAGACCTCAGAAAAAAAAAATGTTAGACCTCCACAAGTTTGATTCATTCTTGGGAGCAATTTTTGAACGTCTGAAGGTACCACGTTCATCTGTACAAACAATAGTACACAAGTATAAACACCATGGGACCACGTAGCCATCATAACGCTCAGGAAGGAGTCTCCTAGAGATGAACGTACTTTGGTGCGAAAAATGCAAATCAATCCCAGAACAACAGCAAAGGACCCTGTGAAGATGCTCGAGGAAAGAGGTACAAAAGTATCTATAACCATAGTAAAACGTGTCCTGTATCAACATAACCTGAAAGGTTGCTCAGCAAGGAAGAAGCCACTGCTCCAAAACCACCATAAAAAAGCCAGACATGGTTTGCAACTATCGTACTTTTTGTAGAAATGTCCTCTGGTCTGATGAAACAGAAATAGAACTGTTTGGCCATAATGGCCATCATTATGTTTGGAGGAAGAAGGGGGAGGCTTGCAAGCTGAAGAACACCATCCCAACCATGAAGTACGGGGTGGCAGCATCATGTTGTGGGGGTGCTTTGCTGCAGGAGGGACTGGTGCACTTCACAAAATAGATGGCATCATAAGGCAGGACAATTATGTGGATATATCTCAAGACATCAGTCAGGAAGTTAAAGGTTTGTTGCAAATGGGTCTTCCAAATGGACAATGACCCCAAGCATACTTCCAGTGTTGTGGCAAAATGGCATAAGGACAAAAATGTCAAGGTATTGGAGTGGCCATCACAAAGCCCTTACCCCAATCCTATAGAAAATGTGTGGGCAGAACTGAAAAAGCGTATGAGAGCAAGGAGGCCTACAAACCTGACTCAGTTCCATCAGCTGTTTTTTATTTTATTTTTATTTCACCTTTATTTAACCAGGTAGGCTAGTTGAGAACAAGTTCTCATTTGCAACTGCGACCTGGCCAAGATAAAGCATAGCAGTGTGAACAGACAACACAGAGTTACACATGGAATAAACAATTAACAAGTCAATAACACAGTAGAAAAAATGGGCAGTCTATATACAATGTGTGCAAAAGGCATGAGGAGGTAGGCGAATAATACAATTTTGCAGATTAATACTGGAGTGATAAATCATCAGATGGTCATGTACAGGTAGAGATATTGGTGTGCAAAAGAGCAGAAAAATAAATTTGGCCCATTCATCCTGTCAGGAGGAATGGCCAAAATACACCCAACTTATTGTGGGAAGCTTGTGGAAGGCTACCCGAACAGTTTGACCCAAGTTAAACAATTTAAAGGCAATGCTACCAAATACTAATTGAGTGTATGTAAACTTCCGACTTCAGTTGTACAATAAGGCCATGACAACAAAAAGACAACAGTCACATAATGGCAAAATAAATTCAACAAGACATACGTTTGTTTCATCAGAAAAACCGAGAGATCGGAATAAATTCAACTAGGCATACGTTTGTTTCATCAGAAAACCAGAGAGCAACATCTGTTGGGTGAACAGTTCTATCACCTACATCATGGTCAAGCAAGCTAATGTTTTCGACTTAGAATAGTATCTAGTTATGGTAAGGGGTGAAATAAGTTACAATTGTAACTGTTTAGCATTCTATAAAAAAAGAAGATCAGTCTTTACTTGGCTAAAAGAAAATTCTTAGATGAAGTTGCGTGGAAAAGGGAATTTAATTATTTTCTGTCATGGGCAAAGGCACTCAAAAGGTGTGATGATATTAATGTACAAACATTTTGATCTGAATGTGCAAATAGTCAGGAATGATTCACAAGGAAGGTGGATCCTTTTGAATATGAAAGTGGATCAAAAACCGATTTGGCTTATTAATTTATATGGTCGAAATCAGGATGATCCATACTTCTTAGAAAATATTTATACAAATTTATTGAACTTACAGGCAACAAACGATCAAATCATTATGGTGGGAGACTATAACACGGTGTAAAGTACCTCAATGGACCGCAAAGGAAATCACTCCACAAACTATCATCAACATGCCCTGAAGAAAATCACAAATATTATGGACACATTATAAATAGTGAATATACTAAAAAAAACTGACCTAGTGAGATATACATGGAGGAGACTAGCTTGATTACTTCTTTGTCTCTTTCTCTCTTGCATCAAAGGTTAACAAAAGTATTGATAGGAGACAGAAAGCCATCAGATCATCATCTAATTGGCCTTCACATACTGTAACTCTTACAGAATTTCCACATGGAGGTGGATTTTAGAAATTGAATCAAAGTCTACCGGAGGATATTTTCTTTTACTAAGACAGAAGATTTTATAACTGAATTTTTCTGGTTCAATATACACTATCATTCAAACGTTTGGGGGACACTTATAAATGTCCTTGTTATTGAAAGATAAGCTATTTTTTTTGTCTATGAAAATAACTTCAAATCGATAAGAAATACATTGTAGACATTGTTAATGTTGTAAATGACTATTGTAGCTGGAAACATCAGAATATCTACTTTAACCATCACTCTTGTGTTCCAATGGCACATTTTGTTAGCTAATCCAATTGTATGATTTGAAAAGGCTAATTATTCATTAGAAAACCCTTTTGCGATTATGTTAGCACTGCTGAAAACTGTTGTCCTACTTAGAGAAGCAATAAAACTGGTCTTCTTTAGACTAGTTGAGAATCTGGAGCATCAGCATTTGTGGGTTTGATTACAGGCTCAAAATGGACAGAAACAAAACACTTTCTTATGAAACTCTTCAGTCTATTATTGTTCTGAGAAATGAAGGCTATTCCATGCGAGAAATTGCCAAGAAACTGAAGATCTCGTACAACGCTGTGCACTACTCCCTTCACAGAACAGCGCAAACTGGCGCTAACCAGAATAGGAAGAGGAGTGTGAGGCCCCGGTGCACAACTGAGCAAGAGGACAAGTACATTAGAGTGTCTCGTTTGAGAAACAGACACCTCACAAGTCCTCAACTGGCAGCTTCATTAAATAGTACCCGCAAAACACCAGTATCAACGTCAACAGTGTAGAGGCGACTCCGGTATGCTGGCCTTAGAGGATTAGAAATCCAAGGCTTAAATAGAAAGGTTTCTTGTATGCCGATGTCTTAAGTTCTATATTAAGTCTGCAAGCTAGATCCCTGCAATGTCTCACAGAAGATCTAGATACCTTTTCTGTACTCTCTGGACTAAAACCTAATTATGATAAGTATACAATATTATCTATTGGATCTTTAAAAAATATAACTTTTACATTACCCTGCAGTTTACCTATAAAATGGGCTGACGGTGAAGTAGACATACTTGGTATTCATATCACAAAAGATATATATGAGCTCTCCACAATGAATTTCAATAGAAAACTAGTAAAAATATACAAGATCCTACAACCACGGAGAGGCAAATACCTGTCTATTTATGGAAGAATTGCCTTGATTAACCCCTTAGTCATATCTTAGTCTACTCACTTACTTATGGCGCTGCCTACTCCTGTTGATTCCTTTTTCAAATCATATGAGCAAACAAATGTTGCTCCTGGGGCAGCGGTCTAAGGCACTGCGTCTCAATGCTAGAGGTGTCACTACAGACACCCTGGTACGAATCCAGGCTGTATCACAACCGACCGTGATAGCGAGTCCCATAGGGCGGCGCACAATTGGCCCAGCGTCGTCCGAGCTTGGCCGGTGTAGGCCGTCTATGTAAATAAGAACTTGTTTTTAACTGACTTGCCTCGTTAAATAAAGGTTAAAAAAAATATATACAAAAATATATTATAATTATCTTGGATACTAAACCAGACAAGATAAAGCCTGCCAATATATATAATGAATATGAACTGGGTGGGTTGATATTATATATATAAATGCACTAAAACTCTCTATAAAAGCTTCTCTTATACACAAGTTTCACTTGAACCCTAAATGGTTTTCAAGTAGATTACTAAGAAAAGCTCATCCATTGTGGCCTTTTTGCCTTTGTGCAGATTGCCATGTCTAATTTTTGATTAATTGAAAATGAAACCTTTTCAAAGCATCTCTCTTTTTCAATCTAGCATGGCAGAAGCTGGTTCATTCCTCTGAAAATATAGAACAAATATTACAACAATATGGATGAACTCAAATGTGCTGGATGATAAAATACCTGTATTTATGGAAAAGATGTATGAAAAGGGTACTTTTTTAAATGATCATGTATATTGGAATAGTAGGGTTATGTATTTCATGGAGATATCAGAAATGTATTTGAAGGTCTGCTCAATCCAAGATTACAACCAATTAATTACAGCATTACCCCAAAAATGGAGGAGGCAGGTGGCAGTGGGAGGAGGTAGGGAACTGGTCTGTCTGCCCAACAAGGTTCAAATCTTGCGGACAACTAAAATAGCATAAATAGGAAATTATACCAGTTTCATTTGAGGACCAGGATGTTGACAGCTGTGCCATACAGATGGCAAATTAGCTGGGAAGAGATTTTTTATGTACCGATTCCATGGTACATGGTGTATGAGTTGATATATAAAACGATGCCAGATTCAAGACTAAATGTTGAATATTTGGGGCATACAATCATCGCAGCTCTTCAGATTTTGTTGTGAGGATGCAGAATCAATAGACCATTTGTTTTGGTATTGCCCTCAGGTAGCCTGTTTCTGGTCTAAGATTGAGGAATGGCTGAAAATGCAAAACATGAATCTAAAATTGACCCTAGAAATAGCATTGTTGGGAGATCTGGAGAGACCTGGTCAATCAATTACTAATATACTAATACTATTAGAAAAAGTATTTATCTTCAACTCGCAATCTAGGGATTCTATTAGATATATTCAAATGGTATGTTGAACATAACAGCATAGTTGAAAGATACATGGTGCGTAGAAATCCAAAGTGGGTGGCCAGCAGAGATGGGTGGGATGAGCTGAGGGTGGCCAGCAGAGATGGGTGGGATGAGCTGAGGGTGGCCAGCAGAGATAGGTGGGATGAGCTGAGGGTGGCCAGCAGAGATGGGTGGGATGAGCTGAGGGTGGCCAGCAGAGATGGGTGGGATGAGCTGAGGGTGGCCAGCAGAGATGGGTGGGATGAGCTGAGGGTGGCCAGCAGAGATGGGTGGGATGAGCTGAGGGAAGCTGAGGGTTGGGATGTGGAATTGGAGACACGTGGGAGTGGAGTTGCTGGGCGGGGGACAGAATGACGGTCAAAGTAAAAAAATAAAGTCAAAACAAAACAAACAGTAAGTTTGAATGACACAGAGGGGCAACGTTGTTACATCTGTTTGCCTGAGGCTTAGGCTGATGCCTTGCAAGTGTTTGTACGGGTGTACAAATGCACATACACACACTCTCATTCAAACGCACACACGTGCACATACAGGGACACACACACACACATATGTACAGTAAATATTGCCGAACATGCACTCAAATGTATTCATTTATTTGCCTGTTGTGCTTTTTATTGTCCTTGATGTCTTTTGTTTTTTATATTGTTGTTTTCCTTTGTCTTTCTTTTTTCTCTCTTTTGGTGGTTGTTGGTACACTCGGGGACGAGGGCATGGGGTGGGGGACTTTGGGGGGGGGTCTTGGATGCTTGGGTGGCAGCTTTCGGGGAACTGTGGGGAGGGGGGAGGGGTCTTAGAAGGCTGGTGGCCTGCCGGTTGGGAGCTTGGGCCGGTGGCTGATAGGTCGCCGTTTTTGACCTCGTGGGAGATCTGTCGAGTTGACCCTGGTTGCTTATGTGGGTTGCTCTGGATGAGGGTCTGTTAGATGACTGAATGTAATGTAAATGTTGAGCGGCTTCACTGCAAGTAGATTGTTATTGAATATTAAAACATACAAAGTTATTGTTATCGATAATTTACTAATCTGCTGATTTAGAACCACAGAGTTACAGAAAGTCAGCACAAAGACAACATGAGCACTGTCTCCTCTATTCCAGCACCATTTCAACTTAAACATTTAAATATCATCAAATCAACAAGCATATATATGCTTAGTTAAATACTGTCTGTGTGTGTGTACGTGTGAGTGTGCGCACAAGGGAAAACACTTTTTTTTTGTAAACTTTTTCCGCCAATGCCATCCTCCTCTCTTTCATGTTGGCAAAATGGCTCTGTCATTCAGTACACTTTTAGTTTTTGTTGTCTAAGGCTACCTAGCTAAAACGCTTGCTAGCTTAAATTCCTCACATTGGCAACAATGAACCACAGAACCAGCTGAGTTTGTTAGCTAGTTAACGTGAGCCTACTAGGCTACATATTGAACTTCAATTATCTCAGGCCAGTGGCACAACATATTCATTTATGGTTAGATCAGAATCGCCGTCGTCATTATTGACCTGTACAGAGAATTAATAAGTCATAACCACAAGTCCAAATTTCCATCTCCATCCATGGCTTGGGAAAGGGCAGATTTACAAAGCTAGTTACTGCAGGACATCAACTCAAGCAGACCAGGAACAGACACGTTTTTATGAAAATGACGCTTCGCTTAGGATTTGATTGGTCTGAAGCCAAATCCAAACTGGCCTCCCTTGGTGCACTAGGACAACCCACAGTTGAGCCCACTCAATGCAGTTTGGCTAATTCTTTTAGAATTGTTTTATCAAGGGAGGCCAAATGTTTGCTGGCAACAATCAATCAAATGCTACAGTGGAAACATGTTATACTCTTTTGGTCCAGACAGCATCCGATACATGGGCTACACCAGGGCTCTCTCACCTGTTCCTGGAGAGCTACCATCCTGTAGGTTTTCACTCCAACCCTAATCTAGCACACCTAATTCTAATAATTAGCTGGTTGATAAACTGAACCAGGTTAGTTACAACAGGGATTAGAGCTAAAACAAACAGGAATGTAGCTCTCCAGGAACAGCGTTGGACACCCCTGAGCTACACATACTGACAAAGAGGGGCGCTGTTTCCCTCGCTCTGATGATTGCTCCGGTGAGATTCAGCTACTTGCAGATTGATGAAAACATTTGAAAACACAGAGAGAGATGAAAGACAGTATTTCATCCTTTAAAATATTTTGTTGGCTAAATATTTGGGGAAGCCAGGCTTTCCTTGGCTCCGTGAATGCAAACCAATGATTGCACACAGCCAAAGTCAGCATTTAATTTCAAAATGATTTAATATCATCAACACTGGAGAAGTATAACATCACCTCTCCTATACTTCGCTCACCCACGGCTTCAGTGACTACATAAATGAGACCTCAATCTCAAACAAATATCCCTTATCAACAAGTGAAATACACAACATAAAATGTACAGCTGGAGTTGGCTGACTTATTTTGGTTGCTTTTCAAATGCTCTTATTGCTAACATTTAGAAAGATCATGTATGGATTTCCTTTGGCTGGTTGACATGGCAACCATCAAAGCCCTCAAAGTCTTTAATATAGACTTCACAGACAAAGCTCCCACAACCTGTTGAGTCTGAGCTCTCCTATCCTCTTTATCTTCCTTTACCTGACGTACACAGGCTCTAAATCACCTAAACCTGAACCTCATTTCTTTCTCCTTCAGTCTGGACAGGAGACGCTTCATGAAGTTTATTGACATGTTGACATATTTTCAGCAATGGGCAGACTGCTCTGTACAAATTGAGTGGAAGAAGTCACCTTTACACTTTCATTACCACAGTGCTTATGACGCCACTAGTATTCACAATGACTCACTAACCAACCCTCAAATAATGGCCTCTTATTCATGCCAGAGTACAAGGTGTACTGAAACGGAGCAGCATAGTCACCAAACTGAGGTGACAAGAGGACAAACATTGAAATAGAGAAAAGTGAGAAAGCAGAACATTTCCCATACAGACACTTGCACGCATTCATCACTGAAACGCACAAATTGACAGCTTCAAAACAAACAGTGGCGGCTAGAGGGCGTACTGTCTGTTTGCTACACATCGGAAACATATCATTTGGACTAGTGTGACGTGTGAGCTCTAGACCCCATCACTCCACCCATCAAAAGGGTAACAATAATCATGATTATTTTCTGGGCCTTTTCTATCCCCTCTCTATTGGCATGTCACAATCCTTTCTATCGGCGTGGCTTCCTATTATTTGTCAATTGCACCACTGACAGGCGTCTCCCATCCCTCTCCTGTAGTGTCACCTTGGCTGGCTGTCTCCCAGGCGTCACGTCATGGTCTGTCTCCCTCCTCTCAAGCCTGGTGTGTCTGTCCACTGATATCCAACAGCTCTATTTGAATTGTGAACAGACACAGTGCTGCTCCTCCTCTCCTCTCCTGTAGACGAGAGAGTGAATAGAAGGGCCACATAACCTACTTTCCTTTTCCAGCTCATCACCCTCCGAGATTCAACACAGGTTTATTTTGGTCAGATGGCTTCTGGTTGTTCAGCTCTCCGCAGACTTCTCACATCCTTTAAATAGACTTGAATCCACCATTGATTTGTGGGAAATGTCTGCATTAGCTCCTCTGTCTGAGGAAACATACCTCACAGCAAGATGGAGAGAAGCAACCCATTTTATAAACGCGTGTTGCATTTTGGGAATAGAGTAGTCGAAAGGAGTAGGGATGAAGACTTAAGGATATCAATCTTTTTCCTCTTCAAATGGGTGGATCCACAGAAAGTAGATATTGCTGAAAGGAAAGGTATCCTGACCTACATGTCAGGACTGTCTTATCTGAAGCCTTTGTTTGCCATTCCTAGTGGCAGGCATTCGAATTGATCCTGTTGATCCTGAATAATCCATCAAGGTTAAAGAGCTAAGCCTGCGGTCACTCTCTGCAGATAACAGCAGCTCACAAGGGCCATCGTTTCAGGAGATAGGAGCAAGCAGTATATCTACACTGTGAATCGCACATACTAGAAATAACATTGAAACAGTAGAAGCAATTGAATGATGGAAGTACTTTGGTTATCTGATTATGTACAATAACATGTCCTTCTAAAAAACAAAAGACCAGTAGTGTCATATTGTCAATGCAAATTACATAGGAGGTGGTCCACTTAAGCCAATACCAACGTTGTTTTACCATGTACAGACCCTTCAGAAAGTATTCACACTGAGTTTTTCTACATTTTCTTGTGTTACAGCATGATTTTTTTCAATTTTAAATTGAGATATTTTGTCACTGGAAACATACAATACCCCATAATATCAAAGTGGAATTATGTTTTTCAAAATGTTTACAAATGATTTAAAAATGAAAAGCTTAAATGTCTTAAATCTTGTTTGGGATAGGGGGCAGTATTTTGACGCCCGTATGAAAAGCGTGCCCAAAGTAAACTGCCTGTTACTCAAGCCCAGAAGCTAGGATATGCATACAATTGGTAGATTTGGATAGAAATCTCTCTAACGTTTCTAAAACTGTAAAATAATTATCTATGTGAGTATAACAGAACTGATGTTGCAAGTCAAACCCTGAGGACAAACCATCTCCCCACCAAAAAAATTCAGCCTACCACTATTTTCAATGGCTGTCAGTTTTATTATAAGGCGAAGTCCTTCCAGATTGTAGTTCCTAGGGCTTCCACTGGATGTTAACAGTCTTTAGAAAGAGTTTCAGGCTGGTTTTTGGAAAAATTTGCCAGAAATTGTAGTATTTCTAGGTGGCTCCCATTTTGGCTGTAATGTTTCCAAGCGCGTGGAAGAGAACGCGTTCTTTGGTATTTTTCTCCGGTAAAGGCAATAACGATTCTCCGTCGTAAATTTTATCGTTTATTTACATATTAGGGTACCTAAGGTTTGATATAAATTCTGTTCGACTTGTTTGGAAAAGTTTATTAGCAACGTTTGGGATTAATTTTGTATGCATTTTGAAGGAGGGAAACTGGGTGGATTATTGACTGAAGCACCCCAGCGAAACTGAGTTTTTATGGATATAAAAAAGGACATTATCGAACAAAAGGACAATTTGTGATGTAACTGAGACCTTTTGGAGTGCCAACAGAAAAAGATCATCAAAGGTAAGGCATTTGTTATATCGCTATTTCTGACTTTCGTGTTGCACCTGCCTGGTTGAAATATGTTTTTCATGGTTTTGTTTGTGGGGTGCTGTCCTCAGATAATCGCATGGTGTGCTTTCGCCACAAAGCCTTGTTGAAATCTGACACAGCGGCTGGATTAACAAGAAGTTAAGCTTTATTTTGATGTATTACACTTGTGATTTAATGAAAGTTAAGTATTTATAATACTGTAGTTTGAATTTCGCGCTCTGCAATTTCACTGGATGTTGTCGAGGTGTCCCGCTAGTAGCACGCCTTTCCCAAAGAGGTTTTTAAGTAAAAAAGCGTTCAACCCGTTTGTTATGGCAAGCCTAAATCAGTTCAGGAGAAAATATTTTCTTAACAATTCACTTAAGTTAAATGGACTCACTCTGTGTGCAATAATAGTGTTTAACATGATTATTTAATGACTACCGCATCGCCGTACCCACACACACGATTATCTCTGAGGTCTCTCAGTCGAGCAGTGAATTTCAAACATTTCAACCCTAAAGACCAAGGAGGTTTTCCAATGCCTCACAAAGTAGGTCACCTATTAGTAGATGGGTCAAAATATTTTTAAAAGCAGACATTGAATATCCCTTTGAGCATGGTGAAGTTATTAATTACACTTTGGATGGTGTATCAATACACCCAGTCACTACAAAGATACAGGCATCCTTTTTTAACTCAGTTGCCGGAGAGGAAGGAAACCCGCTCAGGGATTTCACTATGAGGCCAATGGTGACTTTAAAACAGTCACCGAGTTTAATGTCTGTGATAGGAGAAAACAGAATGGATCGACAACATTGTTGTTACTCCACAATACAAACCTAATTGACAGAGTGAAAAGAAGGAAGCCTACACCGAATAAAATATTCCAAAACATGCTTCCTGCTTGCGACTAGGCACTAAAGCAATACTGTTATGATCGGGTAAAATTAAATACACCACATTACTGAGTACCACTCTCCATATTTTCAAGCATAGTGGTGGCTACATCATGCTATGGGAATGGTTGTAATTGTTAAGGACTGGGGAGGTTTTCAGGAATAAAAAGAAACTGAATGGAGCTAAGAACATGCAAAATCCTAGAGGAAAACCGGGTTCAGTCTGGTTTCCACCAGACACTGAGAGATGATATCCCCTTTTAGGGGGACAATAACCTAAATACAAGGCCAAATCTACACTGGAATTGCTTACCAAGAAGTCAGTGAATGTTCCAGAGTGCCCGAGTTACAGTTTTGACTTACTGTAACCTGCTTGAAAATCTATGGGAAGACCTGAAAATGGTTGTGTAGCAATGACCAACAACCAATTTTACAGAGCGTAAAGAATTTGGAAAATAATACATTGGCAAATGTTGCACAATGCAGGTGTGAAAAGCTCTTAGAGATTTACCCGAATAGACTCACAGCTGTAATCACTGCTAAAGATGAGTCTAACATGTATTGACTCAGGGGATTAAATAATCAAATGCAGATATATTTGTGTTTAATTGTCATGATTTTTTTTATAAACGTTAAAAAATTTCTTCCACTTTGACATTACAAATTATTTTGTGTAGATCATTGACAAAAAATGACAATTAAATCCATTTTAATTCCACTTTGTAACACAAAAAAATGGGTGTTAATACTGTCTGAAGGCACTGTACATTGATGTTTCAAAATGAGAACGGCATTAAAGAGGCCAGCAATCATATCATGTCAGTGGTGTCAAGGACACTTGTGCTGTTTTAGATGAATTCAACAAAATATAACTATGTTGCAGAAGGAGCCTGTAGAATAATGGGAAATAAAATAATTACTGTTGTTTGTTGAAAGCTAATTTACCTCAAAGTGTTGTTTTACAAATGTACAATCGTTCAAATTTGTCAACGCATTCTAATGATGGTTTACTCACGACGCATAATTTGGTTCTGGTGAAAATGGATTGCAATTCATTCCATTAACTTGTTAATGTTTCAGCATCCTTTTCTTTAGGCCTACCCCTCTTCTAGATGGCAGAATCTCTGATATCCTTTCGTGTTCACAAACCCTTCACACTCTGCACTAGTACTATAAAGCCCGGAAACAATACATGGAAGAGTTGACATGAGTGCATACATGGTGTATCCCTCAGATAGTCAAATTTGCATGGGAATCACTTCAAAAACCTAAAGCCACTCATGGTCACTCATGTACGAATGTGCTCACAGCAGCAGGACATGAGAGCACACACTGCTGGGCTAATGCATGGTAAGGATCTGGCCTTTGGCTGCAGCTGGTTGATTGCATTTAGATGAGAGGAGAGGGCAGCTGGGTTTAGGTTGAGAAAACAGCCTTTTTCCCTGCTGTGATTAAGGGTTAGGCATGGATCAGCCTGATCATCTGAGAAAGCTGCATGAATTTAACTGAAAAGAACCGTCTGACTGGAACTGTATCATATGTTACGTGTATCTTTTGATTTCTTATGGTAATCCAACCATTAACCCCAAGATGGTCCAACAAAGAAATAGAGCCAAATGTGTATTCTGGAGACCAATCAATTGGGCTAACCACTGACCCATTTACAATGGTAAAATTGGATTTATGAAAAAGATTCATGGAGGAGCTCAGCTGCAGGATCTCAATATTTGGTCCTACATGATCAACATTTTCAGAAAACCTTCTTTATCCTCACAGACTGATGAGCAGCTGTGTAGATAAACTGTTGTGGAACTTTGTTGGACACAACTTGTAAAATAGGAAAAGTAAAACACAAAGTACTGCAGAATGTATACTGCAAAGCCTTAAATCGAAAGAATAGGATGAAAAGTCAAATCTTAGCCAAAGCATAGACATACCACAGTGCGTATTTGTTCTTTATCCAGACCTGCACGTCTCAGAGTTATTAGAGCGTAGCTGATAACAGGGAACGCAGTGTATTTCTCTGGGTGTGATAACCAGCCACAAGGCTGAGGCATCCTCTCACCTGGGCTCCAGATCAGGAATTAGCATGATTGCATCAGCTGTCTCTGTCCCCTGGTGATGTGATGTCAGTTGTTGCAGTGCATAATGGAAGACTCCGGTGGAGAGGGAGAGAACACATTATGCCACACACCCTACGGGACCAATCAGACAAATATAGCTTTGATGTGGGATTACAAGCCAGAGGTACATCACATTGGTGTTTTGCCATCTTTTCTTAAATTGCTTACATACTATGATTATTTTGTTGAAAGATCAGGATCCTCCTATAAGCCTCCTTGTATTAAATATGGATTATAGCTAGTAAGGTGAATTGACCTTATTTACAAATCCTTAAAATTGTGCATGCCCGAAAAGGTGTAGAAGTATTGCATTACAAAGCGTACCTAGCCTGTAATTAAATTGTTTCTGTCTATGTAACTGTATCTTTTGTATCATCAATAGGAAATTCCAAGCATTGTGAATAGGGTAAAGCAGGGGTAGGCAACTACATTCAGCCAACGGGCTGCTTGTTGTAAGATCAGGTGGTCGAGAGGCTGGAACATAGTTATAAGATGCTTTGTATGCTGCAAATCGACCACAACTAAGCCTAAAAAGAGATTGTATTTGGAAATAACAATCATTGCATTACACTGAGACACGATCACATGTGTCTCGTGGGAACAGATTGCATATATTAAACACATTTTTTGTTGAATTCCTGGTGAATTCCAAAATTAATTAAATAGATTTTTTTCCTCATCACTCTACACACAATACCCCATAATGACAAAGCAAAAAAAAAATGTTTTTCTACATTTTAGCAAATGTACATCTTTTGTAAATAAGAGTGATAAGAATAAGAATAAATGTGTAGTGATGAGGAAAAAAATCGATTTAATTAATTTTGGAATTCACCAGGAATTCAACAAAAAATGTGTTTAATATATGCAATCTGTTCCCACAAGACACATGTGATCGTGTCTCAGTGTAATACAATGATTGTTATTTTCAAATAGAATCTCTTATTTACAAAAGTAATCAGACCCTTCGCTATGAGACTCAAAGTTGAGCTCAGGTGGATCCTGTTTCCATTGATCATCCTTGAATATTTCTACAGCTTAATTGGAGTCCACCTGTGGTAAATTCAATTGATTGGACATGA
Organism: Oncorhynchus gorbuscha; assembly: GCF_021184085.1. Classification (NCBI taxonomy): domain Eukaryota; kingdom Metazoa; phylum Chordata; class Actinopteri; order Salmoniformes; family Salmonidae; genus Oncorhynchus; species Oncorhynchus gorbuscha. Next base: position 52,287,819 of record NC_060188.1, on the reverse strand, counting down.
TTTGAAAAGGCACACACCTGTCTATATAAGGTCGCACAGCTGACAGTGTATGTCAGAGAAAAAAACAAACCATGAGGTCGAAGGAATTGTCTGTAGAGCTCCAAGACAGGATTATGTCAAGGCACAGAACTGGGGAAGGGTACCAAAAAACGTTTGCAGCATTGAAGGTCCCCAAGAACAGTGACCTCAATCATTCTTAAGTGGAAGAAGTTTGGAACCACCAAGACTCTTCCTAGAACTGGCTGCCCTACCAAATTGAGGGCCTTGGTCAGGGAGTTGAAGAAACAGATGGTCACTCTGACATAGCTCCAGAGTTCCTCTGTGGAGATGGCAAAACCTTCCAGAAAGACAGCCATCTCTGCAGCACTCCACCAATCAGGCCTTTATGGTAAAGTGGCCAGATGGAAGCCACTCCTCAGCAAAAGGCACATAACAGCCCGCTTGGAGTTTTCCAAAAGGCACCTAAAGGACTCTCAGACCATGAGAAACAAGATTCTCTGGTCTGATGAAACCAAGATTGAACTCTTTGTCCTGAATGCCAAGTGTCACATCTGGAGGAAACCTGCATCATCCCTATGGTGAAGCATGGTGGTGGCAGCATCATGCTGTGGGGATGTTTTTCAGCGGTAGGGACTGGGAGACTAGTCAGGATCGAGGGAAAGATGAACCGAGTAAAGTACAGAGAGATCATTGATGAAAACCTGCTCCAGAGTGCTCAGGACCTCTGACTGGGGCGAAGGTTCAACTTGCAACAGAACAACGACCCTAAGCACCAAGCAAAGACTACACAGGAGTGGCTTTAGGACAAGTCTCTGAATTTCCTTGAGTGGCCCAACCAGAGCCCAGACTTGAACCCAATCAATCATCTCTGGAGAGACCTGAAAATAGCTGTGCAGCGACTTTACCCATCCAATCTGGCAGAGCTTGAGAGGATCTGCAGAGAAGAGATGAGAGAAACTCCCCAAATACAGGTGTGCCACGGTTGTAGTGTCATACCCAAAAAGACTTGAGTCTGTAATCACTGCCAAAGGTGCTTCAACAAAGTACTGATTAAAGGGTCTGAATACTCATGTAAATGTGATATTTTTCTAAAAGCATTTTTTTGCTTTGTCATTATGGGGTATTGTATGTGTAGATTGATGAGGGAAAAAAGTACATTTTAGAATAAGACTGTAGCGTAACAAAATGTGGAAAAAGTCAACAGGTCTGAATACTTTCCAAATGCACTGTATATCTTTTTATTTACAAAAAACTTTGGTTGGCCAAAACCTGTGGGTCTCCTGTAGTCAAACCTGTGCTGTAAAGCATGTAATTAATGGTGTCTCTGCTTTAAACTGATTTGTTTTTAAATGATTGCGTCAAAGAAAAGAAAATGCTCGCCTTCAGCACTGTTGAACTACTTTTTCCTGTATCTGTATGTGACATCATCCCTGGAGGCAGTGGGTATGACAGTGCAACCCAGGGCGTCTGTAAAGCCCCATCTCTCTCAGAAATATGGCTTTCCAACTGAAGGACAGGGGTGATTGGAAGACATGATGCGAGAAGTCCACAAGTACACTGTGGACTAAAGTGGGGGGAAAAGGTGTGTGGGTCTGAAGCATGACACTCGGCATGACACTCGGCATGACGCCAGCTTTCATGACAGTGACCCTCTAATTTATAGAGCCAACGCTTCTGGAAGCGGAGAGGGGCCTGGTGGTGGGAATGAGAAAAAAAACACAATTCTCTAATTCTATGTGTCAGACAGACACCCATGGCTGTGGTTCTGCTGTCACTGAGATCAGCAGAGGGACAGGGTGTTCACTGTGGGGGCCTGCTATAGTGTCACAGACAGTGATGTGCATTACCCACACACCCATGACTAGGAGGAGACACCTCCTCGTGCTCAGGTGTGGGAGCCTGCCTCTCAATTAATAAGGGACTATAATTTGGAGGATGTGTCACTCTTCCATCAGGGAACCGGGCCCTTGGAGCACACCTGCAGCAGAATTAATGCAAGTTCATGCACGCTTCAGATTTCTATGGCTCTCATTAGAATTTCCAGGGACCTCAAGATACAATATTATCATGACACGTAGGTGCTGAAAGGATAACGCCAGTATTTTCCTGATTCTCGTGATTCTCTCCATTCTATATGTATATGTATTGCAATTCAATACTGCAGTTTTATTCTGTCTTGAAGTTCAGCCCATATTGTTGACTTAAATGTACAAACCATTAGGAACACCTGCTCTTTCCATGATATAGATTGATCAGGTGAATCCAGGTGAAAGCTATGCTCCCTTATTGATGTCACCTGTTAAATACACTTCAATTGTGTAGATAAAGGGGAGAAGACAGGTTAAAGAAGGGTGTTTAAGCCTTGAGACAATTGAGACATGGATTGTGAATGTGTGCCATTCATAGGGTGAATGGGCAAGACAAAAGTGCCTTTGAACAGGGTATGGTAGTAGGTGCCAGGCGCACCGGTTTGTGTTAAGAATGGTAACTCTGTTGGCTTTTTCACGCTCAACAGTTTCCAGTGTGCATCAAGTATGGTCTACCACCCAAAGGACATCAGCCAACTTGACGAAACTTTGGGAAGCATTGGATTCAACATGGCCAGTATCCCTGTAGAGTCCATGCCCTGATGAATTGAGGCTGTTTTGAGGGAAAAGGGGGGTGCAAGTCAATATTAGGAAGGAGTTCCTGATGTTCTGTACACTCAATGTATGCTGCAGAAAGAAAAGAAAGAGCAAAAGAAAAAAATCATTTTGAGGAGTCATGGAAGTAAAAGTGATGAAATTATGTTGGCTAACTATTTTAAAAGAAAATGGAGAACAAGCTATAGGAAGAAAAACACCAGAGTTTTGGTGCAGGTACAGCCGACCCAATGCTAGTTAACGCTACCTAGAAAATCTAAATCTAGGAGTCAAATTATGGATATAATATTTTCCTAAATAATATTGTGATATGTAACTGTATTGACTTTTCCCACCATCACTAGCTCATGACAATCTATTATAATTTCCCTTCTTCTTAGGATCTCTAGTGAGGATTCTTGATAGATCTTGGTATTTTTTGTCTGAGGGTCACAACACCTCCCCTGTGAACTATGAAATCTTCCCACTCATTGTCAGGGATGTACTTGGTTCTGTCCAATTAATTCAGAAACACATTAAAAAGGCAGAATTACAGGCCTTCAGGTTCACAACCTGTGCATTTTCATATTTGTGTACTGTAAATGTAAATCACATATTTTGGTAACATAGTCATTCTGAAGGGATGTTGAGCATACTGCATGAATCATAAATGGGAAATGCTCATTCTGATTACATTAATAATGGTCAGATTTATGCAGTGCACTATGACTGAGGAAATATTATTCTAAATTACAAGAGGGTTTGACAGAAATATTCAGCATGCCCTTCATGCACAGGTAAACTGAGTCAGGTCAGTACGATAAGAATGCATGTCTTTCAGTCCTTTGTAACAGCGATATGGCAGTTTCTTGGACCTAACCTTGTGACTGTCAGATGTTGTCATGTCAAGAGACATCGCCTTACTTTGACAAAAGCACTGGTAAGCATTTCAACACTAACAAACCAAAGTACTGTACAAAACAGCAACGACACCAGTTCCAAACACATACAGCGAATTTGGAAAGTATTCAGACCCCTTTACCTTTTCCACATTTTGTTACGGATTCTGCCTTATTCTAAAATCAAATCAAATCAAATTTTATTTGTCACATACACATGGTTAGCATATGTTAATGCGAGTGTAGCGAAATGCTTGTGCTTCTAGTTCCGACAATACAATAACAACCAACGAGTAATCTAACCTAACAATTCCACAACTACTACATTATACACACAAGTGTAAAGGGATAAAGAATATGTACATAAAGATATATGAATGAGTGATGACAGAACGGCATAGGCAAGATGCAGTAGATGGTATCAAGTACAGTATATACATATGAGATGAGTAATGTAGGGTATGTAAACATTAGTGGCATAGTTTAAAGTGGCTAGTGATACATGTATTACATAAAGATGCAGTAGATGATACCAGAGTACAGTAGCCAAATGACTTAAATGTAAATGTAAATGTAAGTAGCATTGTTTAAAGTGTCTAGTGATATATTTTTACATCAATTTCCATCCATTTCCATTATTAAAGTGGCTGGAGTGTGTTGGCAGCAGCCACTCAATGTTAATGATGGCTGTTTAACAGTCTGATGGCCTTGAGAGAGAAGCTGTTTTTCAGTCTCTCGGTCCCAGCTTTGATGCACCTGTACAGACCTCGTCTTCTGGATGATAGCGGGGTGAACAGGCAGTGGCTCGGGTGGTTGTTGTCCTTGATGATCTTTATGGTCTTCCTGTGACATCAGGTGGTGTAGGTGTCCTGGAGGGCAGGTAGTTTGCCCCCGGTGATGCGTTGTGCAGACCTCACTACCCTCTGGAGAGCCTTACGGTTGTGGGCGGAGCAGTTGCCGTACCAGGCGGTGATACAGTCCAACAGGATGCTCTTGATTGTGCATCTGTAGAAGTTTGTGAGTGCTTTTGGTGACAAGCCGAATTTCTTCAGCCTCCTGAGGTTGAAGAGGCGCTGCTGCGCCTTCTTCATAATGCTGTCTGTGTGGGTGGACCAATTCAGTTTGTCCGTGATGTGTACGCCGAGGAACTTAAAACTTGCTACCCTCTCCACTACTGTCCCATCGATGTGGATAGGGGGGTGTTCCTTCTGCTGTTTCCTGAAGTCCACAATCATCTCCTTTGTTTTGTTGACGTTGAGTGTGAGGTTATTTTCCTGACACCACACTCCGAGGGCCCTCGCCTCCTCCCTGTAGGCCGTCTCGTCGTTGTTGGTAATCAAGCCTACCACTGTAGTCTCGTCTGCAAACTTGATGATTGAGTTGGAGGCGTGCAGGGCCACGCAGTCGTGGGTGAACAGGGAGTAGAGGAGGGGGCTCAGAACGCACCCTTGTGGGGCCCCAGTGTTGTGGATCGACAGGGTGGAGATTCTAAAGTGGATTAAATGATCCTCCCCCCTCATCAATATACACAAAATACCCCATATTGACAAAGTGAGAACAGGTTTTAAGAATTTTTGCAAATGTATTAAAATATTTTTTTCTTTTTAAGTATTATTTTTTAAATATTCAGACCCTTTGCCATGAGACTCAGAAGTAAGTAAGCTCATGCGCATCCTGTTTCCAATGATCATCCTTGAGATTTTTTGACAGCTTGATTGGAGTCCACCATTGGTAAATGTAATTGATTGGACATGAAAAAGGCACACACCTGTCTATATAAGTTCCCACAGTTGACAGTGCATGTCAGAGAATGTATAGCTCCGAGACTGGATTATGTCAAGGCACATATCTGGGGAAGGGTACCAACATTTTTTGCAGCATTGAAGGTGCGGGGCGGACTAGTAACCAAAAGGTTTGCAAGTTCAAATCCCCGAGCTGACAAGATACAAATCTGTCATTATGCCTCTGAACAGGCAGTTAACCCACTGTTTCCTAGGCAGTCATTGAAAATAAGAATTTGTTCTTAACTGACTTGTCTAGTTAAATAAAGGTTAAAAAAATAAATAAATAAAGGTCCCCAAGTGACCTCCATCATTCTTAAATGGAAGAAGTTTGGATTCAAATCAAATCAAATATATTTATATAGCCCTTCGTACATCAGATGATATCTCAAAGTCCTGTACAGAAACCCAGCCTAAAACCCCAAACAGCAAGCAATGCAGGTGTAGAAGCACGGTGGCTAGGAAAAACTCCCTAGAAAGGCCAAAACCTAGGAAGAAACCTAGAGAGGAACCAGGCTATGTGGGGTGGCCAGTCCTCTTCTGGCTGTGCCGGGTGGAGATTATAACAGAACATGGCCAAGATGTTCAAATGTTCATAAAAGACCAGCATGGACGAATAATAACAAGGCAGAACAGTTGAAACTGGAGCAGCAGCACAGTCAGGTGGACTGGGGACAGCAAGGAGTCATCATGTCAGGTCGTCCTGGGGCACGGTCCTTGGGCTCAGGTCCTCCGAGAGAGAGAAAGAAAGAGAGAATTAGAGAGAGCATATGTGGGGTGGCCAGTCCTCCCCTGGCTGCGCCAGGCGGAGATCATAACAGAACATGGCCAAGATGTTCAAACGTTCATAAATGACCAGCATGGTCAAACCATAGTAAGGCAGAACAGTTGAAACTGGAGCAGCAGCACGGCCAGGCGGACTGGGGACAGCAAGGAGTCATCATGTGAGGTAGTCCTGGGGCATGGTATGGTCCCAGGGCTCAGGTCCTCCGAGAGAGAGAAAGAAAGAAGGAGAGAATTAGAGAATGCACACTTAGATTCACACAGGACACCGAATAGGACAGGAGAAGTACTCCAGATATAACAAACTGACCCTAGCCCCCCCGACACAAACTACTGCAGCATAAATACTGGAGGTTGAGACAGGAGGGGTCAGGAGACACTGTGGCCCCATCCGAGGACACCCCCGGACAGGGCCAAACAGGAAGGATATAACCCCACCCACTTTGCCAATGCACAGCCCCCACACCACTAGAGGGATATCTTCAACCACCAACTTACCATCCTGAGACAAGGCTGAGTATAGCCCACAAAGATCCCCGCCACGGCACAACCCAAGGGGGGGGGGGGGGCGCCAACCCAGACAGGATGACCACAACAGTGAATCAACCCACTCAGGTGACACACCCCCTGCAGGGACGGCATGAGAGAGCCCCAGTAAGCCAGTGACTCAGCCCCTGTAATAGGGTTAGAGGCAGAGAATCCCAGTGGAAAGAGGGGAACCGGCCAGGCAGAGACAGCAAGGGCGGTTCGTTGCTCCAGAGCCTTTCCGTTCACCTTCCCACTCCTGCGCCAGACTACACTCAATCATATGACCCATTGAAGAGATGAGTCTTCAGTAAAGACTTAAAGGTTGAGACAGAGTTTGCGTCTCTGACATGGGTAGGCAGACCGTTCCATAAAAATGGAGCTCTATAGGAGAAAGCCCTGCCTCCAGCTGTTTGCTTAGAAATTCTAGGGACAATTAGGAGGCCTTCGTCTTGTGACCGTAGCGTACGTGTAGGTATGTACGGCAGGACCAAATCAGAGAGATAGGTAGGAGCAAGCCCATGTAATGCTTTGTAGGTTAGCAGTAAAACCTTGAAATCAGCCCTTGCTTTGACAGGAAGCCAGTGTAGAGAGGCTAGCACTGGAGTAATATGATCAATTTTTTTGGTTCTAGTCAGGATTCTCGCAGCCGTATTTAGCACTAACTGAAGTTTATTTAGTGCTTTATCCGGATAACCGGAAAGTAGAGCATTGCAGTAGTCTAACCTAGAAGTGACAAAAGCATGGATTAATTTTTCTGCATCATTTTTGGACAGAAAGTTTCTGATTTTTGCAATATTACGTAGATGGAAAAAAGCTGTCCTCGAAATGGTCTTGATGTGTTCTTCAAAAGAGAGATCAGGGTCCAGGTCCTTCACAGTTTTATTTGAGACGACTGTACAACCATTAAGATTAATTGTCAGATTCAACAGAAGATCTCTTTGTTTCTTGGGACCTAGAACAAGCATCTCTGTTTTGTCTGAGTTTAATAGTAGAAAGTTTGCAGCCATCCACTTCCTTATGTCTGAAACACATGCTTCTAGCGATGGCAATTTTGGGGCTTCACCATGTTTCATTGAAATATACAGATGTGTGTCATCCGCATAGCAGTGAAAGTTAACATTATGTTTTCGAATAACATCCCCAAGAGGTAAAATGTATAGTGAAAACAATAGTGGTCCTAAAACAGAACCTTGAGGAACACCGAAATTTACAGTTGATTTGTCAGAGGACAAACCATTCACAGAGACAAACTGATATCTTTCCGACAGATAAGATCTAAACCAGGCCAGAACATGTCCGTGTAGAACAATTTGGGTTTCCAATCTCTCCAAAAGAATGTGGTGATCGATGGTATCAAAAGCAGCACTAAGGTCTAGGAGCACGAGGACAGATGCAGAGCCTCGGTCCGATGCCATTAAAATGTAATTTACCACCTTCACACGTGCAGTCTCAGTGCTATGATGGGGTCTAAAAACAGACTGAAGCATTTCGTATACATTGTTTGTCTTCAGGAAGGCAGTGAGTTGCTGCGCAACAGCCTTTTCTAACATTTTTGAGAGGAATGGATGATTCGATATAGGCCGATAGTTTTTTATATTTTCTGGGTCAAGGTTTGGCTTTTTCAAGAGAGGCTTTATTACTGCCATTTTTAGTGAGTTTGGTACACATCCAGTGGATAGAGAGCCGTTTATTATGTTCAACATAGGAGGGCCAAGCACAGGAAGCAGCTCTTTCAGTAGTTTAGTTGGAATAGGGTCCAGTATGCAGCTTGAAGGTTTAGAGGCCATGATTATTTTCATCATTGTGTCAAGAGATATAGTACTAAAACACTTGAGCGTCTCTCTTGATCCTAGGTCCTGGCAGAGTTGTGCAGACTCAGGACAACTGAGGTTTGAAGGAATACACAGGTTTAACCAGAAGGGGACTAGGGTTCCAATTTTGGAACACCCCCACCCCCACCCACCCCCACGTTCAGCTGGAAGGTGGCGCATGGAACGCAAAAATATTCCTAAAAATATTTAACCTCCACACATTAACAAGTCCAATGGCTCAAATGAAAGAAAAACACCTTGTTTATCTACGCAGCAAGTCAGATTTCTAAAATGTTTTACGGCGAAAACATATCACATATTTATGCCAAACCACCACCGAAGACACAGCTAATTTGCATAGCCAAGTTGAAAAAAATATGCAATCAACAAACGCAGGATTAAAAGAAAAATAATGCACTAACCTTTTGAAATCTTCATCAGATGACAGTAATATAACATGTTACACAGTACATTTATGTTTTTTTCAATAATATGCTATATATATATATCCATAAATCTCTGTTTACAATGATGCATCGTTCAAAAAATGCTACTCAAATGTCCTGAGAAATGATGATAGCTCCGGCAGATAACGTCAGCTAACAAGGAATACACATCATAAACTTTGACTAAATATGCATGTTCTACATATATATAGTTAGATACTGTCATGTTTTGTCTTAGATTGTCTTGTCATTTTGCTTTTCCCTCTGTTCATTTCCCCCCTGCTGGTCTTTTTAGGTTCGTTCCCCTTTTTCTCTCTCCCTTCCTCTCTCTCTTCTCTCTATCGTTCCGTTCCTGCTCCCAGCTGTTCCTATTCCCCTAATCAATCATTTAGTCTTCCCACACCTGTTCCCGATCCTTTTCCCTGATTAGAGTCCCTATTTCTCTCCTTGTTTTCCGTTCCTGCCCTGTCGGATCCTTGTCTATTGTTCACCGTGCTGTGTCTGTGTATCGCCCTGTCGTGTCGTGTTTCCCTCAGATGCTGCGTGGAGAGCAGGTGTCTGAGTCTGCTACGTTCAAGTGCCTTCCCGAGGCAACCTGCAGTTCTTGATCGAGTCTCCAGTCTGTTCTCGTCATTGAGTGGAATTATGTCTTATGTTTGTAGAATTACTTTACTGGATTAAAGACTCTGTTTTCGCCAAGTCGCTTTTGGGTCCTCATTCACCTGCATGACAGAAGGATCCGACCAAGAATGGACCCAGCGACTATGGATTCTCTCTACTCTACTCTCGAGTTCCAGGGAGGAACTGTGCTCGGTCAGACACGAGCAGGAATTGTCTGCTGCTCGGCATGCCGTTGAGACCCTGGCCGCTCAGGTCTCCGACCTCTCAGGACAGTATCAGAGTCTTCGTCTCGTGTCACCAGCTACTTCCGGTTCTTCCGAGCCTCCGGAACCTAGGGTTAATAACCCACCATGTTATTCTGGGCAGCCCACTGAGTTCAGCTCCTTTCTCACCCAGTGTGATATAGTGTTCTCTCTCCAACCCAACACATACTCAAGAGAGAGAGCTCGGATTGCCTACGTCATATCACTCCTTACTGGTCGGGCTCGGCAGTGGGGCACAGCTATCTGGGAGGCAAGCGCTGAGTGTACTAACAATTATCTGAACTTTAAAGAGGAGATGATAAGGGTTTTTGATCGCTCAGTTTTTGGGAAAGAAGCTTCCTGGTCCCTGTCTTCCCTATGTCAAGGTAATCGATCCATAACGGATTACTCTATAGAGTTTCGCACTCTTGCTGCCTCCAGTAACTGGAACGAGCAGGCGTTGCTCGCTCGTTTTCTGGAGGGACTCCACGCTAAGGTTAAGGATGAGATTCTCTCTCGGGAGGTTCCATCCAGCGTGGATTCTTTGATTGAACTCGCTATTCGCATTGAGCGACGGGTAGATCTTCAGTCACCGAGCTCATAGAAGAGAGCTCGCGTTAACTGTGTCCCCCTCTCCCCGACACTACCATCTTTCCCCACTGACTCAGGTGTTGAGCCCATGCAGCTGGGGGGTATTCACATCTCGGCTAAGAGAGGGAACGGAGAATCACCAACCGCCTCTGTCTCTATTGCGGTTCCGCTGGTCATTTTGTCATTTCATGTCCAGTTAAAGGCCAGAGCTCATCAGTGAGCGGAGGGCGACTGATAAGCGCTACTACACTGTCCTCTCCGTCAAGTACCTGTACTACCTTGCCGGTCCATCTACGCTGGACCGGATCGGCAGCTTCCTGCAGTGCATTAATAGACTCTGGGGCGGAGGGCTGTTTTATGGACGAAGCCTGGGCTCGGGAACATGACATTCCTCTCAGACAGTTAGGGGAGCCCACAGTCATGTTCGCCTTGGATGGTAGTCCTCTCCCCAGTATATTATGTGAAACACTACTTTTAACCCTCACCGTATCTGGTAAACATAGTGAGACCATTTCTTTTTTGATTTTTTGTTCACCTTTTACACCTGTTGTTTTGGGTCATCCCTGGCTAGTGTGTCATAATCCTTCTTTTGATTGGTCTAGTAATTCTATCCTTTCCTGGAACGTTTCTTGTCATGTGAAGTGTTTAATGTCTGCTATTTCTCCTGTTTGTTCTGTCCCCTCTTCTCAGGAGGAACCTGGTGATTTGACAGGAGTGCCGGAGGAATATCATGGTCTGCGCACGGTCTTCAGTCGGTCCAGAACCAACTCCCTTCCTCCTCACCGGTCGTATGATTGTTGTTCTGATCTCTTTAAGAAGCGTTTTGCATCCGCTCCTATCCTTGTTGCACCTGACGTCACTAAACAGTTTATTGTTGAGGTTGACGCGGGGGTGGGCGTGGGAGCCATTCTGTCCCAGCGCTCCGATACTGACGATGGGGTCCACCCTTGTGCGTATTTTCTCATCGCCTGTCACCGTCGGAACGTAACTATGATGTGGCTAACCGCGAACTGCTCGCCATCCGTTTAGCCCTAGGCAAATGGCGACAGTCGTTGGAGGGGGCGACCGTTCCTTTTGTCGTTTGGACTGACCAAAAGAACCTTGAGTACATCCGTTATGCCAAACGACTGAATGCGCGTCATGCTCGTTGGGCGTTGTTTTCAAACTCGTTTCGAGTTCGTTATTTCTTATTGCCCGGGTACTAAGAACACCAAGCCTCATGCTTTATCCCGTCTCTTTAGTTCTTCTGTGGCTTCTACCGATCCCGAGGGATCCTTCCTGTTGGGCGTGTTGTCGGGTTGACTGTCTGGGGAATTGATAGACAGGTTATGACAAGCACTCACGCACACTGCTCATTCTTCGGCGCGCTTGTCCTAGTAACCTTCTTTCGTTCCTGTTTCTACTCGTCTGGCTGTTCTTCAGTGGGCTCACTCTGCCAAGTTAGCTGGCCATCCCGGCGTTCTGCCAGACAGGATACTTTCTGTTCGTTTAGGTAAACTACGCTTGCTTCTATTCGCCAGCGGTTTTGGTGGCCTACTCAGGAGCGTGACACGCGCCGTTTCGTGGCTGCGTGTTCAGACTGCGCGCAGAAGAAGTCTGGTAATTTTTTTCTGCTTCTGCTCCTGGTCTTGCTGGGTCTCAGTCTGTTCCCTGCCATCGCATCTCTCCTGTTCTTGTTCCTGCCCTTGCTGTGTCTCAGTCTGTCCCTAGTTGTTACTCTCCTGGCCTGTTTGGTCCTGTTTGCTCTAAAGTTTTCAGTTCTCTACCCGTGTCTCATTTTTTTAGAGTAGTACCCTAGTTTCCCTTTTTATCGGAGTTACGGTCCTGAGGAGAGGAGTTGGGTTCTTTCTCGGGACGTGCTGGACCGTTTGATCTATGATTTCCTCCGTTGCCGCCAGTGTTCCTCCTCGAGTGCGCCAGGAGGCGCTCGGTGAGTGGGGGGGTACTGTCATGTTTTGTCTTAGATTGTCTTGTCATTTTGCTTTTCCCTCTGTTCATTTCCCCCCTGCTGGTCTTTTTAGGTTCGTTCCCCTTTTTCTCTCTCCCTTCCTCTCTCTCTTCTCTCTATCGTTCCGTTCCTGCTCCCAGCTGTTCCTATTCCCCTAATCAATCATTTAGTCTTCCCACACCTGTTCCCGATCCTTTTCCCTGATTAGAGTCCCTATTTCTCTCCTTGTTTTCCGTTCCTGCCCTGTCGGATCCTTGTCTATTGTTCACCGTGCTGTGTCTGTGTATCGCCCTGTCGTGTCGTGTTTCCCTCAGATGCTGCGTGGAGAGCAGGTGTCTGAGTCTGCTACGTTCAAGTGCCTTCCCGAGGCAACCTGCAGTTCTTGATCGAGTCTCCAGTCTGTTCTCGTCATTACGAGTGGAATTATGTCTTATGTTTGTAGAATTACTTTACTGGATTAAAGACTCTGTTTTCGCCAAGTCGCTTTTGGGTCCTCATTCACCTGCATGACAGATACACTTCTTCTGAATGCAATCGCTGTGTTACATTTATTTTTAACGTTACAGGTTTCGTTCACTAGGCTATATGTTACGAATCCCTTTTGGCCCGACAGTCTAGGGGGGGATGGTAATGAGACCCGTAACATAACTCATGCAAATTATTATTGTGACAAAGTAAAAGTGTGCACGAAATAACCACGACAACGGAAATCTACCGTCAAACTCTAGGTTTATTTATAAACACACGGTAATGGGGGGGAGCAGGAAAAGGGGCTGAGCTGGACCCAAGGAAAGAAACAATAAATATACAAAAACACACCCCTAAGCTAGACTAGCCTACTTTAACAACAGCTAACTAACCAAAAATACAGTGGGTGGTACGCCCAGTTCTAACTAGTGTATTTAACAAAGTTCACCTACGGGTAGTGTATGCCCATGGGCGACTTGTCTTGGTTTCCCCCTTTTCCCACCAGCAAACAAACAAACACCATAACCAAAAACAATACTCACAGGTGATGACAAAGTGCTATGGAGGTGCTTTAAACAAAAGAGAGGTTAAGACACAAAGCGAGAGTGAAACACAGAGACCTACAGACATGGCATTTACAGAGAGATTGAGCTAGAGATCTGAGCTGAGCTGAGCTGAGCTCTAGAACAAACAAATTATGGGGTTTTTAAACCATGGGGAAGGAACTGTGATAGGTCAGGAAATAGGAGGTGTGTCTTCTGATTGATGATTGATTGTTGACTGATTGGGGAGTGATGATTTTCACCTGTGAGGGGAGAAGGAGAGAAAAGAAACACACACACAGGATACACACACACACAGGATAACTGTATCCGTAACACTCCCACCCTTAAAAGAGCAACCCTAGGGGTTGCGACTACAGTATTTCAATGAATACTTACAACAAAGCAACAACCTTGCAAAACATTCAGAAATCATTTTCACACACGAGACAATGCATCTGCCAACACATTATCAGAACAAAAACTGGTTACCCGATTTTGTCTTCGGTAACGGTCCGACACAATCAACCACCACATGCTCGAATGGTTCACCTATGACAGGTATGGGACAAAGAGGAGCGGGAGGAATAACCTGTTTTGGTTTTCCTGTTATCTGACATGTGTGGCATGTCCGACAGAACTGAGCCACATCTTGTTTTAAACCCGGCCAAAAGAAATGTCGAAGGATCCAATCATAAGTTTTTGTGATTCCTAAATGACCAGACCACTGGTGATCATGAGCAAGGGATATCACATTTTGTCTAAAAGCTGTAGGAATCACTATTTGGTAAACAGCATTCCAATCTCCATCCGCGTCAACATGGGATTTCCATTTACGCATGAGGAGATTACCATCAATGAAGTAAGCCACGTTCTTCTTCTTCACATCTTCCAATGAGACAACACTAGAAAAACATTTAGCAAGCTTGTTGTCAACCTTTTGGTTAGCAATCAGCTGCTCACGAGTGACTGGTAACTGTATTGCATCAGCAATAAGTTCAACGTTCTTTGATTCTTTCCTGGGCTGTTTGTCAGAGGTGATCAGCTTCTCAGAGGTATCACACAACCCATCCTCTTGATCAACCTCTTTGAACAGAACAGTGTTCGACAAATCTATCTCGTCACCCTCTTGTCGTGCCTGGGCACGAGTGACAGCACAAGCGGGGAACACATGTGGATAAGTCTGTGCCAGCTCATTAGAGAGAGAGTGGTCACTTTTATCCAATACTTCCAATACGGGTACTACCTTTCCTCCGGCAATATCGTTACCCATTATAAAGGTCACACCTTTCACTGGCAACATAGGACGTACCCCCACTCTGAATATTCCACTGATTAACTCAGAGTGTACTTTCACAAAGTGCAATGGCACTGGGACAAAACCCATTTCAATACCCTGCACTAACACACTGGAACCACAGTATGTATCGTCAGATAAGGGCAACACATCAGACAATATAAACGACTGCGCCGCACCAGTATCTCTAAGGATTTTAACCGGTCGCTGAGACGCTTCGTCATTCGTTAGGCACACAAACCCCTCGAAAATGAATGGTTCATAACTGCGGTCGAGGACTGAGACTTTCAAACTACAGTTACCCTGAGGCACCTGTTTTGTTGCCGACCTCTTAACCGTACGAATTAGAGCAACACCTGTTGGTGGCTTGGCACGAAGAGGCATCCCTTGTTTGCGTTTAAGCAGGAAGCAATCATTAATCATATGTCCTACTTTATAACAATAGAAACAGGGACGCTCATTCTTCTGGCGTGCTTGATATACTACTGCTGGCCGACTAGGGCTAAAGGTAGGAAACTCAGTGGCTCTACTCTCAGTTTGAGCCGAAAACACACTCTTGTGCGTCAACACAAACTCGTCTGCCAACACAGACGCTTCTGCCAGACAGGATACTTTCTGTTCGTTTAGGTAAACTACAATGCGTTCGGGTAAGCAATTTTTAAACTCTTCCAACAAGATTAACTCCCGGAGAGAGTTGAAATCAGTTACCTTACTAGCAGCATGCCATTTATCAAACAGATTTCCCTTGTCTCTAGCAAATTCCACATAAGTCTTAGTAGAAGACTTTCTATGAGACCTAAATCTCTGTCGGTATGCCTCAGGCACAAGCTCATAGGCACGAAGAACAGTAGCTTTGACCACTTCGTAATTCAAACTGTCCTCCAGAGGTAACGCTGACAAAACCTCTTGGGCTTTACCAGTTAATTTACACTGAAGTAATAGGCACCATACCTCTTCAGGCCATTTCAATGCTACGGCTATACGCTCAAATACACAAAAATAGGAGTCAACCTCTGACTCTCTGAACAAAGGTACTAAGGCAATCTGCCTACTAATGTCAAACGTGTTTGACACAGCAGGTGAGGACGGCTCACAAACAGGCACAGTAGGACCGGAGGCTAGCCTCGCTGTCTCTGCCTCCAGTTCCATCTGGCGCATTTTGAACTCCAACTGCCTTTGTTCTCTGTCTGCCTCAATTTTACACATCTCCAAATGCCGTTGTTCTCGTTCTTTTTCTGCCTCTATTTTACACATCTCCAACTGGAGAGTCTCTTGCCTAATTTGGGCTCTCTCTTCCGCCTCCAGTTGGAACTGTGCTAAACGGACATCCCTCCTGGCATCACCATTTGACAGTGGGGAGAGTGGATCAAAACGGGACAATGTGGCTGGTGTTTTAGCCTCTCCCTCATTATCAGACACCAATGGGCTTACAGGAGCAGCAACATCTGCTACAGGGGTAGTAGACTCAGCCAGCGGTAACACAAGCACCTGCTCTTCCAACAATATATTTAACACTAGCTGTTTAACCTCCGCCTTAACTAAACTCTGCGGAATCGATACTGAATAATGGTCAGCCAAGGTCATTAAATCAACTCTACGACATTTGTCAAAAACCTCCCACGAAGGGTTATCCAAAAAGGATCTCAAATCAAAAGTAGTCATTTTACACTACTTCACAAGTGCCAAAGAAAATAGCAAACACTAATGCTACTTCAGCTATGACGCTCAACACTGAACTATACCACTACAAAAATCTACATGAGCGGCATGGGTGTCAGTTATGACAGATCCCGGATGAGCCCCCACTTATGTTACAAATCCCTTTTGGCCCAACAGTCTAGGGGGGAATGGTAATGAGACCCGTAACATAACTCATGCAAATTATTATTGTGACAAAGTAAAAGTGTGCACGAAATAACCACGACAACGGAAATCTACCGTCAAACTCTAGGTTTATTTATAAACACACGGTAATGGGGGGAGCAGGAAAAGGGGCTGAGCTGGACCCAAGGAAAGAAACAATAAATATACAAAAACACACCCCTAAGCTAGACTAGCCTACTTTAACAACAGCTAACTAACCAAAAATACAGTGGGTGGTCCGCCCAGTTCTAACTAGTGTATTTAACAAAGTTCACCTACGGGTAGTGTATGCCCATGGGCGACTTGTCTTGGTTTCCCCCTTTTCCCACCAGCAAACAAACAAACACCATAACCAAAAACAATACTCACAGGTGATGACAAAGTGCTATGGAGGTGCTTTAAACAAAAGAGAGGTTAAGACACAAAGCGAGAGTGAAACACAGAGACCTACAGACATGGCATTTACAGAGAGATTGAGCTAGAGATCTGAGCTGAGCTGAGCTCTAGAACAAACAAATTATGGGGTTTTTAAACCATGGGGAAGGAACTGTGATAGGTCAGGAAATAGGAGGTGTATCTTCTGATTGATGATTGATTGTTGACTGATTGGGGAGTGATGATTTTCACCTGTGAGGGGAGAAGGAGAGAAAAGAAACACACACACAGGATACACACACACACAGGATAACTGTATCCGTAACACTATACTATGAGTCGGCGCTCAAAAAGTAGCATTATGGCTCCTCTATCTTGGAGTCCACAGAAACCCAAATTTACCACATAAATATTCCCTTACATTTGCTGTTCTTCCATCAGAAGACCTGGAAGGAATTATACTTACCAAAAACAGCGTTTAGTTTTGCAGTCTGTGTCTTTCGGTTCTCAAACACGACACATTTCGGTTGAAATGTAGCCAAAAGTCAAGTGGATGCGCACCAAAACGTCGAACTTACATATTATATGTCGACTAAACTTGTCAAACTAAGTTCATAATCAAGCTTTAACATGTTATAAAGGTGTACAGCAATCGTGAGGACGAACAGAAACGCATGCATTGTATAATCGATCTAGGAAATAAGACAGGACCGGAGCAGAGCGCGCATGAGAGTGACCTGTTTTTTCGCGTGACCGAAAGGTTTCGGCCCGCCAAAAGTCTCGTAAGCGTGCGATTCTCACAATGAGAATCCCCATTGAAAGCTGAGATCGCGCTGAAGACAAAGAGACTGTTCCCAGACCTGTAGGTGCTTGGGAAGGGTGGGGGCGATGACGTCAAAGTTGGGCCAACTTTTTTGATGACAAGAGAGAGTTTGGGAGAATGACTGCCCTGAGAGTTCTGCTTTACATACAGACATAATTTAAATGGTTTTAGAAGCTTTAGAGTGTTTTCTATTCAATAATATTTTTTATTTGCATATATTAGCAACTTTTGACAAAAACAATTATGTTTACTATGGGCATGCAATTACTCCAGCGGAGGCAATAAACAGCCCTATCCCCAAGAGGTTTTAAAGAGGAGTCCGTAATTTGCTTTCTAATAATCATAATCTTTTCCTCAAAGAAGTTCATGAATTTATCACTGCTAAAGTGAAAGTCATCCTCTCTTGGGGAATGGAATTTCGGATTGTTCTTATTTTCCTCAATTAAGTTAGAAAAATAGGATGATCGAGCAGCAGTAAGGGCTCTTCGGTACTGCACGGTACAATCTTTCCAAGCAAGTCGGAAGAGTTCCAGTTTGGTGTGGCGCCATTTCCGTTCCAATTTTCTGGAAGCTTGCTTCAGAGCTCGGGTATTTTCTGTGTACCAGGGAGCTAGTTTCTTATGAGAAATGATTTTAGTTTTTAGGGGTGCAACTGCATCTAGGGTATTGCGCAAGGTTAAATCGAGATCCTCAGTTAGGTGGTTAACTGATTTTTGTCCTCTGGCATCCTTGGGTAGGCAGAGGGAGTCTGGAAGGGCATCAAGGAATCTTTGTGTTGTCTGTGAATTTATAGCACGACTTTTGATGGTCCTTGGTTGGGGTCTGAGCAGATTATTTGTTGCAATTGCAAACATAATAAAATGGTGGTCCGATAGTCCAGGATTATGAGGAAAAACATTAAGATCCACAACATTTATTCCATGGGACAAAACTAGGTCCAGTGTATGACTGTGACAGTGAGTGGGTCCAGAGACATGTTGGACAAAACCCACTGAGTCGATGATTCACCAAGACTCTTCCTAGAGCTGGCTGACCTAACCAACATGAGGAATTAGGGGAGAAGGGCCTTGGTCAGGCAGGTGACCAAGAACCCGATGGTCACTCTGACAGAGCTCCAGAGCCCCTCTGTTCAGATGGGAAAACCTTCCAGAAGGACAACCATCTCTGCAGCACTCCACCAATCAGGCCTTTATGGTAGAGCAGCCAGATTGAAGCCACTCCTCAGTAAAAGGCACATGACCGCCCACTTGGAGTTTGCCAAAAGTTACGTAAAGGACTCTCAGACCATGAGAACCAAGATTCTCTGGTCTGATGAAACCAAGATTGAACTCTTTGGCCTGAATGCTAAGCATCACGTCTGGAGGAAACCTGGCACCATCCCTATGGTGAAGCATGGTGGTGGCAGCATCATGCTGTGGGGATGTTTTTCAGCTGCAGGGACTGGGAGACTAATCAGGATAGAGGGAAAGATGAACGGAGCAAAGTACAGAGAGATGAAAACCTGCTCCAGAGCGTTCAGGACCTCAGATTGGGGTGAAAGTTCACCTTCCAACAGGACAAGAACCCTAAGAACCCAGCCAAGACAATGCAGGAGTAGCTTCGAGACAAGTCTCTGAATGTCCTTGAGTGGCCCAGCCACAACCCGAAAAATACCTGAAAATAGCTGAACAACCTGACAGAGCTTGAGAAAACAAAAAAATGTAACTCGTTTTTGCTTCGTCATTATGGGGTATTGTGTGTAGAATGGGGGCGACAATTGAATCCATTTTAGAATAAGGCAGTAACATAACAAAATGTGGAAGAGTCAAGGGATGTGAATAATTTCTGAATGCACTGTAAATATCGCATAATATGACGGCTAATCCATATAAGTAAAAAAGCATAAACACAGTTGAAGTCAGAAGTTTACATGCCCTTAGGTTGGAGTCATTAATTAAAACTCATTTTTCAACCACACCACAAATTTGTTATTAACAAACTATGGTTTTGGCGAGTCGGTGAGGACTGCAGTGTGCATGGCACAAGTAATTTTTCCCACAATTGTTTACAGACATATTATTTCACTTATTATTCACTGTATCACAAATCCGGTGGGCCAGAAGTTTCTATACACTAAATTGACTCTGGGAAATTCAGGAAAATGATGTCATAACTCTAGAAGCTTCTGATCATTTCAGTCAATTAGAGGTGTACCTGTGGATGTATTTCGAGGCCTACCTTCAAACTCAGTGCCTCTTTGTTTGACAACATGGGAAAATCAAATGAAATCAGCAAGAAATCAGCAACGACCTCAGACCACCACAAGTATGGTTCATCCTTCGGAGCAATTTCCAAACGCCTGAAGGTACCACGTTCATCTGTACACACAATAGTACACAAGAATAAACACCATGGGACCACGCAGCCGTCATACCACTCAGGAAGGAGATGTGTTCTGTTTCCTAGAGATAAACGTACTTTGGTGCAAAAAGTGCAAATCATTCCCAAAACAACAGCAAAGAACGTTGTAAAGATGCTGGAGGAAACAGGTACAAAAGTGTATCTATATCCACAGTAAAAACGAGTCTTATATCGACATAACCTGAAAGACCGCACAGCAAGGAAGAAGCCACTGCTCCAAAATCGCCATAAAAAAGACAGACATGGTTTGCAACTGCACATGAAGACAAAGATAGTACTTTTGGTCTTTCTAATCTGATGAAACAAAAATAGAACTGTTTTGCATAATGAGGAAAAAGGAGGAGACTTGCAAGCTGAAGAACACCATCCCAACCTTGAAGTATGGGGTGGCAGCATCATGTTGTGGCGGTGCTTCTGACCCACTGGGAATGTGATAAATGAAATAAAACCTGAAATAAATCATTCTCTCTACTATTATTCTGACATTTCACATTCTCAAAATAAAGTGGTGATCCTAAACTGACCTAAGACAGGGAATTTTTTACCAGGATTAAATGTCAGGAATTGTGAATAACTGAGTTTAAATGTATTTGGCTAAGGTGTATGCAAACTTCCAACTTAAACTGTACATAGAAAGGACTTACTCTGAGGCCCTCTGTCTGCAGCGTTATTCTTACTTGCTATCTGGGAGCTGGTCCCAAATCCCCATTTCCATACTTTTCAGACTCTGATCTCTGTAAACGAGAAATTGTCAATGGAATCCCATAATTAATTCATGAAAAAATATAAAATGTAGATTATGAACTTTCCATAAAGCCGCAGACTTTGATGTTGAATTTCATGACAGTAATGCCAAAAGGTGGCACCATTGGGGTTACTTACACAATTTCAGCCTCCAGTGGGAACCAGCATGGAGGATTCTTTAAACAATAAAGCAATGGAGACCACCAACTGTTAAGAATAAACAGTCAATTAAAAAACCACAAATGTTTAAATACCAGGTTCTGCTACAGGGTGAACCTGAAAATTGCTTTGGGATGAGTTGCTGTTCAACCCCCCAGGAGAATCTCACTGCAGTCTCATCTCATGTTACCACATGCTGGGCCGGGAAAGCAGACACGCTCAACCACACTATGAAGGCAAATACGCAAACTGATAAATCTAATTTACCCTCAGTGACTTTCACCACACTTACCACACTGACTGTCTTAAAACAACTTTCTTTGTTGTTTCTCCATATGCTCAAACATCACAAGGTGGCGGACTGAGAACAATATGGTTTTCCCTGCTTTGAATAGGAAGAGTAATACAAAGCTGCGGAAATAATGACCTGCCATTGAAAGGGTCAATGCTTGCCTGCACAGAGAGATGGGAAGGATAAGCAGTCCAATAACAAATTGGCCTGTGTCATAGTGCGGGGCAGCTGGGCTCTCACCTTTCAATCTCAGGGGGTGTTGATCACTCTCTGCAGTTGGGGCACAGGTAGAGCATGAGGGGAATGTTAAAAATGACAAAGGCCCGCCGGTGACCCTCCAGCAGCTGTTACACTCCACTTAAAGCAGAGAGAGAGAGAGAGAGAGAGAGAGAGAGAGAGAGAGAGAGAGAGAGAGAGAGAGAGAGACCAGGCGACATATTGAGGAGGGATGGAGAGGGAGAGAAAGAGAACAGTGATGTATGAAAAGATAGAGGTACTGTAGAGATAGACAGAAAAAAAACATTGATCCACTTTCCATTTAGATGAGATAAATTGTCAGTCTGCTATTTCTAACTTTTCTCAGTCCTGTAATTGAATGATAAGATCATCAAGGTGACATGAGGTCCCAAGTCTGTGTGCATTCTGCGTTGTGATCACAGTGTGTCTTGTCAGTATTAGCTCTCCCGTAAACCTGTTGAGGGGCTAGAAGATGATGCAATGCTGAATATTTAATCAGGGGAAGGACTGTGGCCTTAATCTAAGCCTCGTCATCAAATACTTTTCTGTCTTCAAAGCCCTCGCTTACCTTTTTTTCAACGTCCACCATTAGCATTTCATATTATGTACAAAAATCAGAGACACTCCATTTAGTATGATATGTTACATTTCGTATGGTATGTATTCATTTGTGGATGTCCATCCCCCATTTTGTATTATATGTTACGAATTTGGAAAACATACTATATGTTACGAATTTGCAAAACGTTTGATATCTACGATATCTACAAATTATCTATATCATTCTAGCTAAGTGGCTAGGTGGCTAATGCTAGCTAGCTGGCTAACGTTAGCTAGACTAGGGGTTATGGTTGGGGTTAGGGTTAAGATTAGGAATTAGGTTAAAGGGTTCAGGGACGGGTTAGCTAAAAGGGTTGCGGTTAGGGGAAGGGTTAGCTAACATGCTAAGTAATTGCAAAGTTGTAAGTAGTTGAAAAGTAGCTAATTAGCTAAAATGCTAATGTTGTCCATGATGAGATTTGAACTCGCAACCTTTGGGTTGTTAGACTTTTTATTTTTGTTATACACCCACTCTACTTTATTTTTTACCTTAAGTAACCATCTGTCTTATGTAACCATACCAAGTGTAACATATGATACAGTACTAATTTGAGTGAACAAGGTTTACGTTTACTATGTTATGTCTAGTCTGTGAGACCAGGCTGGCTACCCTGATACTGCAGAGGATCTTCTGTTTGTCATCTGATCTCATCTCTTCTCTTTGGGGCCGAGCCTGGCTCCCCATGGGTGAGCTGTGAAGCTCTCTTTTTGACAAGCTACGTTGCAAGAGTTCAGAGTCAAAATGAGGACTATAGAAAATAGCATGGTTTGCGGCAAATGTACAGAGCAGTGAAAGTTTTGTAATTGAAGTCCCTTGGGGGATGTTATGAGGGGAATAAGACCCACAAGCTAAAGATACTAAAGAATAAACGTGGCCTCCTCTGGTGCTTGACACTTAACATGCTGCATGTTGAACTCAAGCATGGTACTGCAAGCTAGAAGAACCGCCTCTTCGCAGAGCTGGGGCACTGTTTTATGGAAGGTCCTGACTCGTTTTATATTAGACATTAAGCCAAGGCTATTAGTCAATATTGATCGATAGATTAAAATAATGTGGGCCTACCATGCAGTAAAACAGAAACAATTTAGCATTGCATGTCTAAACTCTCATGTTGGGTCCCATGGTGACAAAGACTTAACGCAACTCAAACTCTATTCCCAGCTGTTGTCAAACCACAAAGCCATGTCAAATCCAGTCCCTCAGTCCCAAAGCCTGAATGAGACCTTCTATCCAGGCCACAGGGTAGTGAGACAAGGCAGCAAGCCGGCACCACATACTATAAAGGGGGGATAAACATGGTCTGTTTTAACACCCATTGGCACTGCATGCTCTCTTAGCCATGATCGCACCTTATTGAATTAGTGGATAATTAAATTAATCCTGTTTAATGATAAGATTGTATAACTCAAGTTAAACAAGAGGGTTCCTGGCCATTCCTGACAGCCAAGACAAGTTGCTTGAGGATAATTTCTGTGGCAGCTAGACTGCATCAGAGGCCATGTGTGGGATGGGACAGTCTGAAATGGATCTAACCCAATGTGGTGAGAGAGAGCCTGGCCTGCTTGACAGAGTGACATGGAAAGGCTTTTTAGACAGGCAGGGGAGTTGTGTCCCTCAGTGTGCATGGCTGGCCATGCTGAGTGGTTGAGATTGACAGTGATGCATTGGGGACCTCCCGTCTCCACAGTGAGTGAGTGAGGCTGGGGCCAGGGGGCTGGCCAAGCATACAGCGACTCAGCTGTGACTGTCTCTTGGTCATCACACTGTGGCAATGAACTGTTCTCGGACAGTTAACAAGGCAAGGGGAAAACTTCTTGAACTACCAAACAAAGAAACCAAAAAAGGAAAAGGGAACAACAGTATGCGCATACATTTCTCTACAATGCAATGGCCCCTACAATTTCCTAACGCTGCTAAATGGATACTTGTGTCCATGAGAAAGTTCAATTACAACCACATTAAATAATGTCCTAGAGGTAATTTCGACATAGATTGCTCCCAAGTGGTTAATCCATTGGCTTCTCATCTCAGTCAGGTGATGACGACACTGCAGTCCAGTCTATTTTACCTGGGGGAACCATTTCCCAGTCAGAGACATAAAGAGTGTCTTGTTTTGGTGTTTAATGAAGAGAGGGAAGAGAGAGTCAAAAGAGGACAAATGACTCTCCCTTTAAAACACCCTCAGGTGCATGTACTTCCCACCACACAGCTCTATTTGTAGCAAGGCAAATGGACCCATGTTAAAATTCTTCTTGGAGAGTGGTCCCAGACTAACTGGGGTGCTCTGTCTAAGCATGCGAGTTGTGAAGCAGACACTGCTGTCTACTGCTTACCAAAGAGTGGAGGTGCCTAGTGCCTGCCCAGATCACTTTTAATGAGGCTGCTGGCCTGCTCTGCCAGACATCAGAGTGGCTGCCCTACATTACCTCACATGCCCTGATCATACTGACACAGCACTGACTTTAGTTCTGGACTGACGGGGCTGAAATGCCATTAACCATAATATAATGAACTGAGATGTCTCCCCATCGAGTTTAAATCAGACACAATAAACTTGAAATATAATCAAATCAACATGTATGGTATCGCAGCGGAATGCTTATGTTTCTAGCTCCAACAGTGCAGTAATAGCAAGCAATACAAAGCAATACACACATAATCCAAAAAGAAAGTTTCACATTTTTGGAGAAACAGACGCCTCACAAGTCCTCAACTGGCAGCTTCAGTATATAGTACCCACAAAACACCAGTCTCAACGTCAACAGTGAAGAGGCGACTCCAGGATGCTTGCCTTCTAGGCATAGTTCCTCTGTCCAGTGTCTGTGTTCTTTTGCCCATCTTAATATTTTATTTTTATTGGCCAGTGAGTTATGGCTTTTTCTTTGCACCTCCAGCATCCTGAAGTCGCCTCTTCACTGTCGACATTGAGACTGGTGTTTTGCGTGTACTATTAATAAAGCTGCCAGTTGAGGAGTAGAACACAGTTTTGTACAATATCTTCAGTTTCTTGGCAATTTCTCACATGGAATAGCCTTCATTTATCAAAACAAGAATAGACTGATGAGTTTCAGAAGAAATGCCTTTGTTTCTGGACATTTTGAGCCTGTAATCGAACCCACAAATGCTGATGCTCCAGATACTCAACTAACCTAAAGAAGGCCAGTATTATTGCTTCTTTAATCAGATCAACAGTTTTCAGCTGTGCTAACATAATTGCAAAAGGGTTTTCTAATGATCAATTATCCTTTTAAAATTTTAAACATGGATTAGCTAACACAGCGTGCATTGGAACACAGGAGTGGTGGTTGCTGATAATGGGCCTCTGTACGCCTATGTAGATCAGCCATTTCCAGCTACAACAGACATTTACAACAAAAAAATGATTTTATTTAAAAGAAAGGACATTTCTAAGTGCCCCCAAACTTTTGCTTGGTAGTGTATACATACTAACAGTACCAGTCAAAAAGTTTGGACACACATACTCATTCAAGGGCTTTCTTTATTTTTACTATTTTCTACATTGTAGAAAAGTTAAGACACAAAAACTATGAAATAACACATATGAAATCATGTTGTAACCAAAAAACTGCTAAACCAATTCAAATATAATTTAGATTTGAGATAGCCACCGTTTGCCTTGATGACAGCTTTGTACACTATTGGCATTCTCTCAACCAGTTTCATGAGGTAGTCACCTGGAATGCATTTCAATTAACAGGTGTGCCTAGTTAAAAGTACATTTGTGGAATTTCTGTCCTGTTTAATGCATTTGAGACAATCAGTTGTGTTGTGACAAGATAGGGGTGGTATACAGGAGATAGCCCTATCTGGGAAAGACAAAATCCATATTATGCGAATAACAGCTCAAATAAGCAAAGAGAAATGACAGTCCATCATTACTTTAAGACATGAAGGTCAGTCAATCTGGAAAATGTCAAGTGCAGTTGCAAGAATTGTCTCTCATGAAGACCGCCACAGGAAAGGAAGACTCAAAGTTACCTGTGCTCCAGTGGATAAGTTCATTAGAGTTACCAGCCTCAGAAAATGCAGGCCAAATAATGGTTCACAGAGTTCAAGCAAAATACATTTCTCAACATCAACTGTTCAGAGGAGACTGCAAGAATCAGGCCTTCATGGTTGAATTAATGCAAAGAAACTACTACTAAAGGAAACCAATAATAAGAAGAGACTTGCTTGGGCCAAGAAACAGAATCACTGGACATTAGACAGGTGGAAATCTGTCCTTTGGTCTGACCAGTCCAAATTTGAGATTTTTGGTTCCAACCACTGTGTCTTTGTAACACAGAGTATGAGAATGGATAATCTCCGGATGTGTGGTTCCCACAGTGAAGCATGGACGAGAAGGTGTGATGCTGTGGGGGTGCTTTGCTGGTGACACTATCAGTTATTTATTTAGACTTCAAGGCACACGTAAGCAGCTTGGCTACCACAGCATTCTGCAGTGATACGCCATCCCATCTGGTTTGCACATAGTGGGACTATCATTTGTTTTTCAACAGAACAATGACCAACACACCTCCAGGCTATGAAAGGGCTATTTGACCAAGAGGGAGAGTGATGGAGTACTGCATCAGATGATCTGGCCTCCACAATCACACAACCTCAACCCAATTGAGATGGTTTGGGATGAGTTGGACCGCAGAGTGAAGTAAAAGCATCCAACAAATGCTCCGCATATGTGGGAACTCCCTCAATACTGTTGGAAAATTATTCCAGGTGAAAATGGTTGACAGAATGCTAACCGTATGCAATGCTGTCATCAAGGCAATGTTGAAGAATCTAAAATATTGTTTAATTTGTTTAACACTTTTTTGGTTCCTACATGATTCCGTATGTGTTATTTCATCATTTTTACTTTTGACTGGCACTGTATGTACATACATACACAGTATCCAATGGTGTGAATAGACGGTATTGTAAAGCTCAATGAGTGAATGGGTGTGGAGTCAGGCGCAGAGAGCAAAGGATGCGGGAAAAAACACACTTTAATGTCCAGAAAATCACAGGAACAAAATAGTATACCCAACACAGGTGTAACTTTAAAAGAAAATAGTACCCGTATGTAAATACTAGAACAGCGAGAAAACCCAACAAACAAACTTAAATAACCCCACCCTAACAACCAAACAATGAACAGGTGAAACCAATTAGACAAAACCAAACAAACACAGAACCAAGGATCGGTGGCAGCTAGTAGACTGGCGACGACGACCGCCGAGCGCCACCCGAACAAGAAAGGGAGCCACCTTCGGTAATATTCGTGACAAGTATGGGCAGTATATGAATAGAAAAGGAGTGTACAGCAGTATTTTCCCTACAACCAGTCAAACTGATGTAATTTGGACATTTTACATAGAAAATATTTTTTTCTCCTTTTTTTTGTTGCATTATTGTAGTTTCTCCCCAGTACCAAAACGTCTTTGCTCCGCGAAAAGTGACAGAGGTAACTAAACAGATGTCAACTAGATTGAAGCATTCATTATATTGATATATTATCCTATTCTGTTGAGCAAGTCTTCTAGGGCAACATATAACAACAAAAGAAAAGCTACATGCATCTAATTATAGACAAGTTGACTAACAAATAGCCTACCAAAATGTTGGAAATTATAAACAGAAACACACAGTAAATAAATCATGCAACAACAAAAAATCCTGCACCCCCTGTCAAAAAATTGTTCTGCCGTCTATGATTGTAGTCTATATCGCATGTTCTATATTTACGGATTAAGGTTGGGTGCGGGCCTCAAATTTTCACTTTATGGTTGCGGATGGGACAGGCCCACATCATAGCTGAGAGTGGATGTCAGCTCATTGCTCACTCTGACACACTGGGTTCTGCCTTCAAGGTATGATTTCATCCATCTCAAGGCATTGGGGAAAGTTGAACTTGGGACAGTTTTGTGATGAGAACCTCATGGTTAGCAGTATCAAAAGTTTTACGCTTTCCTTAGGTCTAGAAATACAGCTCCAACAATGCCCACTTTGTCCATCTTGGACTTCAAATTTTCCAGAAGAAAGCAGTTCTGAGTTTAGTGTTTTGCTCTGAAGCCAAACTGCATGGAGCATAATGTGAAATGGCTGTTGTTGAGTTGGGCAATCAATTGCTCTGCTACATACTTTTCAGTAACCTTCGACACCACAGGTAGTATACTAATGGGCTTGTAGTTACTCACGTCAACAGGGTAACCTGATTTAAAGATGGCCGTTATTATGTCTGACTTCCAGACCCTTGGAAACACCCCCTGAACAATAGATGTGTTGGTGGCCTTAGTAATGGGGCCAATGAGTGACTCTTTGTCCAGCCCAAACACATATTTGGCTTTAGAGTTCTTTAGTGAGCTAATCACCTTGTTCACTTCTGACTGAGACACCTCCCTCCCAAGTTTAGTGTTATTCACTTGTGCTAAGCCCAAGAAACCAGTGGAGGGGTTCTGTGTCAGTACCTTGACAGAGTCAACAGAGTAAGAATTGAAGGCTGTTGCTACTTTGACTGCATCCTGTGCTAGACTGTCCTTCACATAGATTAGATTTTTTTTGTATTTTTGCAGCGTTACTATGGTCTTTCCCTGTTAACTATTTTAGATTCTCTCAAATCAATTTAGAATTTCCCTTTTCTTCACCAGTTTTATTGATAAAAAGGTTTTCCTTGGCTTGTCTGATTTCTTTCATCACCTTTTTTCGAAACATGGGAAACCTATGTTTGTCATGCTCTAATTTGGACTTTAGGGCTGTTTTTAGAGCGTGATGTCTTTATTTCATCAGTTTCCAGATTTCTCCATTTAGCCAGGGAAGAGTGCTCTTTTGGCCCCGATGTTCTTTTGTGGATAGAAAAACCTGCTTCCACATTTGCTAAGGACAAAATATAATTCCAGTTTAATTCCTTAATTACATTTTCAAAATAATTGTATTAACTCTTAGGTATCCTGAGCTGATAATGCTTTCTAACTGTAGAGAGGTTAATTAAACCTGTTCTTGGAAGCTTTCTGGCTATGAGTGTCAGATTCTGGTCAGACAGCAAAGTAACCATATTGAATGATTTAGTCACTCACCCTGGTTGGCCATTTAACTATCTGTGTGAGGTCAAAGGTATTAGTGATCTGTTTGAGGGTTTTCCTATAAGACTTGTCTTCATAATTCATGTTAAAATCTCCCATTAAGATGACCTCTTTCCCAAAATCACGTTCACTAAGCATGTTAATAAATTGATCAAAAACACAGGTAGTCTGTACATTCCAATAAGGGTCAAATACATTTGGGGAGACCGTGTAACTTTTTGGCCAATACATTCTAGTTCATTATCACATCCATTTGTTCACATCGGATATGTTCTTTAATATAAATATAAATCATCAGACCCCATCAGACCCCCTCCTCTTCCTTCATACCTGTCTCTCCTGAAAACATTGTTGCCAGGCACAATCAAAGTAGCGGATGGAGAGTTTTTATGGAGCCAGGTCTCTGAAAGGCAGAGGAAGTCAAGGATTGAGTCTGAGAAGTACCCCCCTAGTAGTCCCAGATGACTCGAGCGTGATTGAAACATTGAAAAAAATAAAAATAATAATAATAATCTGATGGCTGGGTTTAGGCTGTTTTGTTTAATTTTGATTAGGGTCAGTTTGGTAGTACAGTTAACTATCCCTTGTGCTTGCACTGGATGTGGGGAACTAATTAAAACAGCTTGTGTGCCAGAAGCAGAGTCGGGGATCGCGTATAGTGACTCGGATATGTTTGGTTAGTCAAATGTAAACTATTAGCCAGGTGAATCGAGAGAAATCAAGAGAACATAGAACTCGCCCACTTCGGCTGAGGTGCTGATTTGAGGACGTGAACATTGCTGGCTCGGTGGTGTTAGTCCCAGGCCGGAGGTGCGCATCCCCGGATAGCAGGAGGGTAGTGAACAGGTAGTTTAGCAGTTTTGATAGATATTGGACTTGTGTTTTTTAAGTGATTCAGTCGAATAGGGAGCGAGGTAGACGTGGCCATTATTCAGAACATTATGGTATGCTGTGTACAGTCCGCTCCCGAGGAACAGTGAACCAATGAGTTTGTCTGGGGTGTTGGTATTCCCTGACAGTAGATTGCATGTACCATCCCAGCAAGGACGCACTGAGATTATCAGTAGGGCAGCCACATATCTGACAATCATAGCAATGTACTGGAGATAAAACGCATATTGTGCTTTACATCTTTCCAAGGGTTACTTAGCTGGGATCGGCGTACACCTGATGTTTTAGATAAAATAACAGCTTCTGGAGGAGAAGCAGCACATGCGACACCACCCTCCATTCAGTCTGTCATTGTGATGATGGTCATCCTCTGTAATTTGGCTTTCACATGACACTTTACTTGGCATGTATGTTTCTCACTTATGGGTGGCACAAATTCCCCAGTATGGAGGAGGAGAATAGGCAGGGTATATGCAAATTAAATACTGTAGTATATATAGGGATGGGTAGGTTACTTTCTAAGTGTAAACGTTACAGTTACTAGTTACCTGACCAATATAATAATCATTAACGTAACTTTTGGATTACCCAAACTCAGTAATGTAATCTTATTACATTCAGTTACATTTAGATTACTTTTTCCATTAAGCGGCATTAGAAGAAGACAAAAATGTATGTTACCAATTGAACAACATCTATTGCAGGACAAATCAATGTTAAAGTTAACATAGCTTGCCATATGGATGTTACATTTTACTTTATGGGTTAGTTATGTAGGCCTTTTCTAACCCATTGCTTTCTACTACATATAATAATACGATTAAATTATATCTTTACATTAAAAAACAAAGTCTAGCAGAATTCCAGCCATTCCAATAAATGTTATACCCCTTGATCTTCAAGAATAGGACTTGGAAAGATAGATAGATTAGCCAAATTGTTTTACCAGAGCATCACCTCAAAACTAAGGACTTATTAGCCAGCCCTACTCTGTTGTTTATGATTTTGTTGTCATGGAGGACTGATTGGGCTCATTGATTCGATTTGAAAAATAAATGCTGCGCTCATGGAATGGCATGCTTTGAGCACTACTTAAAAGTGGTGTTTACATGTGAAAACTTAATGCCATACTTTGCTTTTGACACTTTGTTTAAAGGGCAAATCTACAGATGAAACAATAACAAAACAGACTCTGTTTTGGTAAAAACGCTGAGTGATGGGCCTGGAGAAAAGTAACACCTCTCAGATTAACAGGCAGAGATATGGATGCAGTGACTGACCCTCCATGATATCAACAGTATTGTTTTAACCATGTTATGAATCTACACAGTGTTTGTTTACATTTACAATGTTAACAATTATTGGATTAAAACAAGCTTGTATTTTGGGTTCTGATGGAGTGTGACAGTTGAACTAGGCTCATGAGGCATTTCTAAGTTATATTCTTCAAGAATCAATGGATATACATTACCAGTCAAAAGCTTGGACATACTCATTCCAGAGTTTTTGTTAATTTTTTATATTTTCTACATTGTAGAATAATAGTGAAGACATGACATCAAAACTATGAAATAGCAGATATGGAATCATGTAGCAACCAAAAAGGTGTTAAACAAATCAACCCAAAAAGTTAATTTGTGGAATTTGTTTCCTTTTGAATGCGTTCGAGATGTGATGGTGTGGGGGTGCTTTGCTTGTGACACTTTCTGTGATTTATTTAGAATTCAAGGCACACTTAACCAGCCTGGCTACCACAGCATTCTGCAGCGATACGCTATCCCAACTGGTTTATGCTTAGTGGGACTATCACTTGTTTTTCAACAGAACAATGACCCAACACACCTCCAGGCTATGTAAGGGATATTTGACCAAGAAGGAGAGTGATGGAGTGCTGCATCAGATGACCTAGCCTACACAATCACCCGACCTCAACCCACTTGATGCTGGCCTTCTAGGCAGAGTTCCTCTGTCCAGTGTGTGTGTGTTCTTTTGCCCATTTTAATATTTTCTATTTATTGGCCAGTCTGAGATATGGCTCTTTCTTTGCAACTCTGCCTAGAAGGCCAGCATCCCGAAGTTGCCTCTTCACTGTTGATGTTGAGACTGGTGTTTTGTGGGTAGTTAAGTACTTGTGAGGCATCTGTTTCTCAAACTAGAAAATCTAATGAACTTGCCCTCTTGCTCAGTTGTGCACCGGGGCCTCCCACTCCTCTTTCTATTCTGGTTAGAGCCAGTTTACGCTGTTCTGTGAAGGGAGTAGTACACAACGTTGTATGAGATCTTCAGTTTCTTGGCCATTTCTCGCATGGAATAGCCTTCATTTATCAGAACAAGAATAGACTGACGAGTTTCAAAAGAAAGTTATTTGTTTCTGGCCATTTTGAGCCTGTAATCGAACCCACAAATGCTGGTGCTCCAGATACTCAACTAGTCTAAAGAAGGCCAGTTTTATTGCTTCTTTATACATAATCGCAAAAGGATTTTCTAATGATCAATTAGCCTTTTAAAATTATACATTTGAATTAGCTAACACAACGTGTCATTGGAACACAGGAGGGATGGTTGCTGATAATGGGCCTCTGTACGCCTATGTAGATATAACATTTTTAAAAATCAGCCGTTTACAGCTACAACAGTCATTTACAACATTAACAATGTCTACACTGTATATCTGAACAATTTTATGTCATTTTAATGGACAAAAAATGTGCTTTTCTTTCAAAAACAAGGACATTTCTAAGTGACCTCAAACTTTTGATTGGTATTGTATGTGTATATATACAGTTGAAGTCGGAAGTTTACATACACCTAAGCCAAATACATTTAAACTCAGTTTTTCACAATTCCTGACATTTAATCCTAGTAAAAATTGCCTGTATTAAGACCGTTAGGATCACCACTTTATTTTGAGAATGTGAAATGTCAGAATAATAGTAGATAGAATGATTTATAATTATTATTTTATTTCTTTCATCACATTCCCTGTGGGTTCAGAAGTTTACATACACTCAAATCAAATCAAATCAAATGTATTTATATAGCCCTTCGTACATCAGCTGATATCTCAAAGTGCTGTACAGAAACCCAGCCTAAAACCCCAAACAGCAAACAATGCAGGTGTAAAAGCACTGTGAATAAATAAAACTGTGAAGGACCTCGGCGTTACTCTGGACCCTGATCTCTCTTTTGAAGAACATATCAAGACCATTTCGAGGACAGCTTTTTTCCATCTACGTAACATTGCAAAAATCAGAAACTTTCTGTCCAAAAATGATGCAGAAAAATTAATCCATGCTTTTGTCACTTCTAGGTTAGACTACTGCAATGCTCTATTTTCTGGCTACCCGGATAAAGCACTAAATAAACTTCAGTTAGTGCTAAATACGGCTGCTAGAATCCTGACTAGAACCAAAAAAATTGATCATATTACTCCAGTGCTAGCCTCTCTACACTGGCTTCCTGTCAAAGCAAGGGCTGATTTCAAGGTTTTACTGCTAACCTACAAAGCATTACATGGGCTTGCTCCTACCTACCTCTCTGATTTGGTCCTGCCGTACATACCTACACGTACGCTACCGTCACAAGACGCAGGCCTCCTAATTGTCCCTAGAATTTCTAAGCAAACAGCTGGAGGCAGGGCTTTCTCCTATAGAGCTCCATTTTTATGGAACGGTCTGCCTACCCATGTCAGAGACGCAAACTCGGTCTCAACCTTTAAGTCTTTACTGAAGACTCATCTCTTCAGTGGGTCATATGATTGAGTGTAGTCTGGCCCAGGAGTGGGAAGGTGAACGGAAAGGCTCTGGAGCAACGAACCGCCCTTGCTGTCCCTGCCTGGCCGGTTCCCTCTTTTCACTGGGATTCTTTGCCTCTAACCCTGTTACGGGGGCTGAGTCACTGGCTTGCTGGGGCTCTCTCGTGCCGTCCCTGGGGGGGTGCGTCACCTGGGTGGGTTGATTCACTGTTGTGGTCGGCCTGTCTGGGTTCCCCCCTTGGGTTGTACCGTGTCGGAGATCTTTGTGGGCTATACTCGGCCTTGTCTCAGGATGGTAAGTTGGTGGTTGAAGATTTCCCTCTAGTGGTGTGGGGGCTGTGCTTTGGCAAAGTGGGTGGGGTTATATCCTTCCTGTTTGGCCCTGTCCGGGGTGTCCTCGGATGGGGCCACAGTGTCTCCTGACCCCTCCTGTCTCAGCCTCCAGTATTTATGCTGCAGTAGTTTATGTGTCGGGGGGCTAGGGTCAGTTTGTTTATCTGGAGTACTTCTCCTGTCCTATTCAGGTGTCCTGTGTGAATCTAAGTGTGCGTTCTCTAATTCTCTCCTTCTCTCTTTCTTTCTCTCTCTCGGAGGACCTGAGCCCTAGGACCATGCCCCAGGACTACCTGACATGATGACTCCTTGCTGTCCCCAGTCCACCTGGCCATGCTGCTGCTCCAGTTTCAACTGGCCTGGGCCCTAGGACCATGTCCCAGGACTACCTGACATGAGGACTCCTTGCTGTCCCCAGTCCACCTGGCCATGCTCCTGCTCCAGTTTCAACTGTTCTGCCTTACTATTATTCACTCAATTAGTATTTCGTAGCATTGCCTTTAAATTGTTTAACTTGGGTCAAACTTTTCGGGTAGCCTTCCACAATCTTCCCACAATAAGTTGGGTGAATTTTGGCCCATTCCTTCTGACAGAGCTGGTGTAATTGAGTCATTTTTGTAGGCCTCCTTGCTCACACACACTTTTTCAGTTCTGCCCACAAATTGTCTCTAGGAATGAGGTTAGGGCT
This sequence comes from Oncorhynchus gorbuscha, assembly GCF_021184085.1. Lineage (NCBI taxonomy): Eukaryota > Metazoa > Chordata > Actinopteri > Salmoniformes > Salmonidae > Oncorhynchus > Oncorhynchus gorbuscha. The sequence continues at coordinate 52,253,002 of NC_060188.1, read as the reverse complement.
TTGTGATGGCCACTCCAATACCTTGACTTTGTTGTCCTTAAGTCATTTAGCCACAACTTTGGAAGTATGCTTGGGGTCATTGTCCATTTGTTAGACCCATTTACAACCAAGCTTTAACTTCCTGACTGATGTCTTGACATTTTGCTTCAATATATCCCCATAATTTTCCTGCCTCATGATACTGTCTATTTTGTGAAGTGCACCAGTCCCTCCTGCAGCAAAGCACCCTCACAACATGATGCTGCCACCCCTGTGCTTCATGGTTGGGATGGTGTTCTTCAGCTTGCAAGCCTCCCCCTTTTTCCTCCAAACATAACGATGGTCATTATGGCCAAACAATTATATTTTTGTTTCATCAGACCAGAGGACATTTCTCCAAAAAGTACAACCTTTGTCCCCATGTGCAGTTGCAAACCATAGTCTGGCTTTTTTATACATATTTTGGAGCAGTGGCTTCTTCTTTGCTGAGCAGCCTTTCAGGTTATGTCGATATAAGACTAGTTTTACTGTGGATATAGATACTGTTGTACCCATTTCCTCCAGCATCTTCACAATGTCCTTTGCTGTTGTTATGGGACTGATTTTCACTTTTCACATCAATGTACGTTCATCTCTAGGAGACAGAACGCGTCTCCATCCTGAGTGGTATGACGGCCTCGTGGTCCCATGGTGTTTATACTTGCGTACTATTGTTTGTACAGATGAACGTGGTACCTTCAGGCATTTGTAAATTCTACCACCGAGGTCTACCATTTTTATCTGAGGTCTTGGCTGATTTCTTTTGATTTTCCCTTGATGTCAAGCAAAGAGGCACTGAGTTTGAAGGTAGGCCTTGAAATACATCCACAGGTACACCTCCAATTGACTCAAATGATGTCAACTAGCCTATCAAAAGCTTCTAGAGCCATGACATAATTTTCTGGAATTTTCCAAGCTGTTTAAAGGCACAGTCAACTTAGTGTATGTAAACTTCTGACCCACTGGATTTGTGATACAGTGAATTATAAGTGAAATATTCTGTCTTTAAAGAATTGTTGGAAAAATTACTTGTGCCATGCACAAAGTAGATGTCTTTACCAACTTGCCAAAACTAAAGTTTGTTATCAAGAAATGTGTGGAGTGCCTAAAAAACTAGTTTTAATGACTCCAACCTAAGTGTATGTAAACTTTCGACTTCAACTGTATATATATACATAGTTCATTAATATAACATTATGTATATATATATATATATATATCAACTCTCTACTCAAATATAGTCTTCTTACAGTCTTTTTACATATGAGCTAACATAACAGTCCTTCCCCTCAAATGGCCACACAGTTAAATATTAGACTGTATTTGTAATGCTTTGATTAATCAATTGGGACACATCCTCCCATGGGCTGCCAGGTTACATCTTACCCTGCAATATCAAACCCAGCATGACTCTCTGAGCCCCTGCTGTACAAGGGGCTTCCTGTGTTGCATGCCCTAAACATGCCCTGGAAAGTCTGGAGAGATGCTACATGCAGACAAATGACTGGATATTGTGTGATTGCTATGGTCAGTGGCAGGAGAGCAGCCAGCCTCCTGCCATTGGTTGCATCCCAAACGGAACCCTATTCTCTTTATAGTCCACTACTTTTGACAAGGGCCCATTGTGCACTATACAGTCTAGGGAATAGGATACCATTTGGTATGTATCCATGATTGTTGCTTGCATTTCTGTTTGTCTGTGACCTCCCATCTTTCCTCTGGCCCCATCAGCTCAACGAGCCACCTGATGTATCTGCTAACACACGAAAGCAATTTCACTGAGCCAGGGTGAGGAGGGAAGGAAGGGCTGACCTTTGATCCAGGAGCGAATTCAATTTTGGTAAATGACCTTGCCATAAACTTGAAACAGGAGCCCACATTCTGTAGACATATACGCAGACGTCAGGTCTCAGTGCCCATGAGCATTTTCACGAGTCAGGAGATTTTCAAGTTGATAGACATGTATTCTGTTTTTAGCCAAGTTCAGTTACTGACTTTGTATCAGTGATGTAGCTATACTACCACTGATTCAAATGCAGCAATTTTGCACCTTCTTTTCCCTTGGAAAGACACACTGTAAATTGTAAGTATTTTCCAAGGTGTCCATGCATCCGTGCCTCGTGTATATCACCTCCCCACCTCCCGCACACAATGATGGAACTGAGATTTACCATTCACTGACAAGACACTTAATCAGCTGACTGACATGTATGATCACAAGAGACAAGGCTCCACTCTAAGTCTTCCATGCTTCTTTTGGTACAATCACTGAATAACCATGCGTGATCATGGAATCAATCCTTCACTGCTTTTAAATGACAATTTCAACCTCAAGCACATGTTTGTCACAGACTACCAAGCAGTAAAATTGATATTAAGAATATTGATTGTGGTGTATGACAACCTATTAATAACACTGAACATAAATAGGTGAAAATTATATGCGGGTCCACCAGTTTATTCCTGGAGGACTTTGAGCTAAATGATGAGGAACATCTGTCCTTACAATGAGCGTCACCAAATCTCCCAGGTGCTGAGGATGCACTGTAAACCACAGGGAAAACGTGTGTCCGTTGATTTGATAAAAACTTGTTCTGTACCAAATTACTGCTTCAGGGTTGTTATCATGAATTTGCTATAAATACTGCATGGTTATAGCGTTTGAGAACCTATTGGAACAATAGGTTGTTTATATAATACCTTATATAAAACAGATGAGGAAAATGATAGGAGGCTATTAATTCAGTTTTGGTTCTTGGAAGAAATTGAATGAAGAAATGCAACATTTGGTGCAGTATCAGCTTCATGGGGTGGCAGGTAGCCTAGTGGTTAGAGCATTGGGCCAGTAACCAAAAGGTTGCTGGATCAAATCCCTAACCTGACAAGGTAAAAATCTATTATTCTGCCACTGAATAAGGCACTTTTCCTGTATATAAGAATTGTTCTTAACTGACTTGTCTAGTTAAATTAAGGTTCAATAAAAAATGGTTATCAAAATAATATAAAATAAACAATTTCCATGAGGTTGGGACTAGTGAGTAGGGATGAATAAAACACAACAAATGAGGCCCACTAGGGACAGACCATTAGATTGCCTCAACTGGCAAGTCAGTTATTTTACCAACTGAACTGAGAAACTAGCTATTTAGCTAGCCTGCTAGCTAACTGTTTTTAGACTGCCTCAACTGGCAAGTCAGTTATTTTACCAACTGAACTGAGAAACTAGCTAACTGTTTTTAGACTGCCTCAACTGGCAAGTCAGTTATTTTACCAACTGAATTGAGAAACTAGCTAACTGTTTTTGGACTGCCTCAACTGGCAAGTCAGTTATTTTACCAACTGAACTGAGAAACTAGATATTTAGCTAGCCTGCTAGCTAACTGTTTTTAGACTGCCTCAACTGGCAAGTCAGTTATTTTACCAACTGAACTGAGAAACTAGCTAACTGTTTTTTGACTGCCTCAACTGGCTAGTCAGTTATTTTACCAACTGACCTGAGGAACTAGCTATTTAGCTATCCTGCTAGCTAACTGTTTTCATTTGAAACAACAAGAGATAGCAGAGGCTTGGAGACTGTTGAAGATGTTAGGGGATCATAAACGTTTTTCCACGATGATTTAGTTCAAGGTGGACTATCTCTGTGGACTGTAGTAAGCTTCATGTCCCCTATTCTTAGTGGCTGCATGGCTCCACCCAGTTGGGTGCTACATGTTTTTCAGAGGAATTTACAAAGGAGTACAACTGGGGAGGGCAAGAGGTGACCTAACTTCTGACTTTCTTTCTTCCCTGGACCATCGTTTCCCCTCTACTTAAATCCTTCATCTGGGCCTCAGTCGGAGAGATGTGGACAGAAATGGTGAAGATGGTGTGCATGGAAAGTGGATCATACACAGGATGTGACCTGTTGGACTTGCACCTGCCTCTATTGATGACCGTGGAAAACCTTCCACCCAGAACTGTCATTAGGCTAACCGCAATGTTTTGTTCTGTTGTTTTAAGAGTGTCTTTCAGATTGTTGCAGTAATGAAAAGTGTGAAATGAATTCAATCTATTATTATTATTAAAATACCAACACTTTTACAGTAATGTATCCCTGTTATAATTCCAATATCTATCTCATTGACTTAACACATATGTAATTTAACCACATGCATCATAGATATAGTGTTTTGGAGAGAATGCATTGAGCGCCACCAATCAAATTGTAATGAACTTCGTCTGTTGTTTGTAGAGAGTCAGACCGAAATGCAGCGTGTAGGTTACTCATGACTTTTAATGAAGAATAATGCGGTACATGAGATAACTGATAACTATTATTATTATTATTTATTATTATTATATTATTATTATATATTATTATAACTGAAAATACGAAAACAACAAACGAGTGAAACAAATACAGCCTATCTGGTGACTAACACTAAGACAGGTACAATCACCCACGAAATACAACGCGCACTCAGGCTGCCTAAATACGGTTCCCAATCCGAGACAACGAGAATCAGCTGACTCCAATTAGGAATCGCCTCAGGCAGCCAAGCCTAACTAGACACACCCCTAATAATACACACTCCCAATTAATACAAACCCCAATACGAAATACAACATATAAACCCATGTCACACCCTGGCCTACCCAAACATATAACAAAAACACAAGATACAATGACCAAGGCGTGACAGAACCCCCCCCTAAGGTGCGGACTCCGGGATGCACCTCAAGAGCATAGGGAGGGTCCGGGTGGGCGTCTGTCCATGGTGGCGGTTCTGGCTCGGGACGTGGACCCCACTCCATAAATGTCCTAGTTCCTCCCCTTCGCGTCCTAGGATAATCCACCTTCTCCGCCGACCATGGCCTAATAGTCCTCACCCTGATCCCCACATAACTGAGGGGCAGCTTGGGACCGAGGGGCAGCTCGGGACCGAGGGGCAGCTCGGGACCGAGGGGCAGCTCGGGACAGAGGGGCAGCTCGGGACAGAGGGGCAGCTCGGGACAGAGGGGCAGCTCGGGACAGAGGGGCAGCTCAGGACAGAGGGGCAGCTCAGGATAGAGGGGCAGCTCAGGATAGAGGGGCAGCTCGGGATAGAGGGGCAGCTCGGGACAGAGGGGCAGCCCGGGACAGAGGGGCAGCCCGGGACCGAAGCAGCCCAGTACTGAGGGGAAGCCCGGTACTGAGAGGGAGCCCAGTACAGAGAGGAAGCCTAGTACTGAAAGGAAGCTCAGTACTGAGAGGAAGCTCAGGCAGGTAGTAGGCTCCGGTAAATCCTGGCTGGCTGGTGGACCTGGATGATTCAGGTTGTCTGGCCGATCTAGAAGATCTTGGCAGACTGGCACTTCTGGCGGATCCTGGCAGACTGGCACTTCTGGCGGATCCTGGCAGACTGGTGACGCTGGGCCGACTGGCGGCGCTGGGCAGACAGGAGACTCCGGCAGCGCAGGAGAGGAGAAAGGCTCTGGCTGCGCTGAACAGGCTGGAGACTCCGATAGCACAGGAGGGGAGAAAAGCACTGGCTGTGCTGAACAGGCGATGCGCACTGGACGCGCTGGGCCGACTGGGAGCACTGGTGGCGCTGGACAGACAGGAGACTCCGGCAGCGCTAGAGAGGAGAAAGGCTCTGGCTGCGCTAAACAGGCGGAAGACTCCGATAGCGCAGGAGAAGAGAACAGCTCTGGTTGCGCTAAACAAGCGAGAGACTCCGGCAGCGCAGGAGGGGAGAAAAGCACTGGCTGCGCTGAACAGGCGAGGCGCACTGGAGGCCTGGTGCGTGGTGCTGGAACTGGTGGTACTGGCGCGAGGACACGCACAGGAAGCCTGGTGCGGGGAGCTGCTACCGGAGGACTGGTGTGTAGAGGTGGCTCTGGATAGACCGGACCGTGCAGGCGCACTGGAGCTCTAGAGCACCGAGCCTGCCCAAGCTTACCTGGCTCGATGCCCACTCTAGCCCGGCCAATAGGAAGGGCTGGTATGTGTCGCAGCTGGCTCTGCACCCGCACTGGAAACACCGTGCGCTCCATAGCATAACACGGTGCCTGCCCGGTCTCTCTAGCCCAACGGTGAGCACAGGGAGTATGCGCAGGTTTCCTACCTGGCATAACTATTCTCCCTTTTAGCCCCCCCCAATATTTTTTGTGGGGGGTGACTTTCCGGTTTCCAACCGCGTCGCCGTGCTGCCTCCTCATACATGCGCCTCTCCGCTTTAGCTGCCTATATTTCCTCCTTGGGACGGCGATATTCTCCCGGTTGCTCCCAGGGTCCTTGACCGTCTAATTCCTCCTCCCATGTCCAAATCTCCAAATGATGCATTCTCTCCCATTGCAACTGCTCTTCACGATTAACAGGGAGAGTAGGCTCAGGTCTGTTTCCTGACTCAGCCACTCTCTCTCTGCGCTTTCCCCTGTTACCTTCAGTTTTCGCTCTGTATAGCAATGCTTTCCTTCTTGATTCCATACGTGTATAGCCCTCTTCGCATTGCTGTAGGGAATCCCAGGCGGGCTCCTGCACTCGCTCTGGGTCGGCCGCCCACCTGTCGATTTCTTCCCACGTCGTATAATCCCTGCTTCTGCCGTCCATAGCGTCCTCCTTTAGATCCTGCCAGTTCACACGCTGCTCGGTCTGTGAATGGTGGTGGGTGATTCTGTAATGAACTTCGTCTGTTGTTTGTAGAGAGTCAGACCGAAATGCAGCGTGTAGGTTACTCATGACTTTTAATGAAGAATAATGCGGTACATGAGATAACTGAAAATACGAAAACAACAAACGAGTGAAACAAATACAGCCTATCTGGTGACTAACACTAAGACAGGTACAATCACCCACGAAATACAACGCGCACTCAGGCTGCCTAAATACGGTTCCCAATCCGAGACAACGAGAATCAGCTGACTCCAATTAGGAATCGCCTCAGGCAGCCAAGCCTAACTAGACACACCCCTAATAATACACACTCCCAATTAATACAAACCCCAATACGAAATACAACATATAAACCCATGTCACACCCTGGCCTACCCAAACATATAACAAAAACACAAGATACAATGACCAAGGCGTGACACAAATGTACTGTACATTGTCTGACAGTTGATAGTTTCATGAGGTTAATTCATTATTGTGCATACCTACCATTCCACCAATTGATATTTACTGAATTACATTGGGTTAATCACTACCTTTCACTCAGTTGTTTATCAGAGGGATCCGCTAAGAAAATTCAAGTGGACGTATTCTAGTATTCTAGTACCATCCCTGATCCCTCCATCCCTCCCTACCTCCAAGTCCACCCACCTCTCTCTCTCTCCTTGCCAGCCAGCCTTTAGTCATTAATCAGGTTGAGTTCATCAAAGGGTGGTAAAAATGTATCCTCCAAACTGTGTCTAGGGGTATCTGAGTACTTCAGAAATTTGAGAGCTCCTCGTCCACATGTCAGATGGAGATGGAGCTTGAGGGAGAGAGTGAGGTGATGAAACATTCATATTTCGATGGAATGATTTATTTAACTACCTTGCAGCAGCACTAGGGGGATGACAAACATTTACCTATCGGAAATTATATTATGTCCTCCACACAGCCAGCAATGTCTTGTGTATTTCCCTGAAAATAGTTTGTGGGCCCCATTAGAACGGACAACATATTGAATGTGTGAGTGTGTGTGAGAGGGAGAGAGAGAGACTGTAGCCAGTGTATCCATACCAAGTTTCATATGCAAACCGTGCTACCTATGTGAGAATGCTGTTCATCAACTACAGCTCAGCATTTAACACCATAGTACCCTCCAAACTTGTCATCAAGCTCGAGACCCTGGGTCTCAACCCCGCCCTGTGCAACTGGGTACTGAACTTCCTGACGGGCCGCCCCCAGGTGGTGAGGGTAGGTAACAACATCTCCTCCCCGCTGATCCTCAACACGGGGGCCCCACAAGGGTGCGTTCTGAGCCCTCTCCTGTACTCCTTGTTCACCCATGACTGCGTGGCCATGCACGCCTCCACCTCAATCATGAAGTGGAGAGGGTAGTTTTTAAGTTCCTCGGCGTACACATCACGGACAAACTGAATTGGTCCACCCACACAGACAGCGTCATGAAGAAGGCGCAGCTTCGCCTCTTCAACCTCAGGAGGCTGAAGAAATTCGGCTTGTCACCAAAAGCACTCACAAACTTCTACAGATGCACAATCGAGAGCATCCTGTATCACCACCTGGTACGGCAACTGCTCCGCCCGCAAACCACCTGCCCTCCAGGACACCTACACCACCCGATGTCACAGGAAGGCCATAAAGATCATCAAGGACAACAACCACCCGAGCCACTGCCTGTTCACCCCGCTATCATCCAGAAGACGAGGTCAGTACAGCTGCATCAAAGCAGGGACCGAGAGACTGAAAAACAGCTTCTATTTCAAGGCCATCGGACTGTTAAACAGCCACCACTAACATTGAGTGGCTGCTGCCAACACTCAACTCCATCCACTTTAATAATGGGAATTGATGGAAATTGATGGAAAATATATCACTAGCCACTTTAAACAATGTTACTTAATATAATGTTTACATACCCTACATTACTCATCTCATATGTATATACTGTACCCTATATCATCTACTGCATCTTTATGTAATACATGTATCACTAGCCACTTTAAACTATACCACTTTGTTTACATACCCTACATTACTCATCTCCTATGTATATACTGTACTCGATACCTTTCTGTACCATCACTCATTCATATATCTTTATGTACATATTCTTTATCCCTTTACACTTGTGTGTATAAGGTAGTAGTTTTGGAATTGTTAGGTTAGATTACTCGTTGGTTATTACTGCATTGTCGGAACTAGAAGCACAAGCATTTCGCTACACTCGCATTAACATCTGCTAACCATGTGTTTGTGACAAATAAATTTGATTTGATTTGTGATTTGATACTCAATCAGTAGCGAACCAATGAACACAGGGATAGTTTCTGTTCTTTGGGTTTGGTTGTCTTCTATTTCATTTCTCTAACCATTTTGTACTTTTCCTGGTATTTATTTTACCCCCTTTTTCTCCCCAATTTCATGACATCCAATTGCAATCTTGTCTCATCGCTGCAACTCCCCAACGGGCTTGGAAGAGACGAAGCTCGAGTCATGCGTCCTCTGAAACATGAGCCGCCAAGCCACGCTGCTTCTTAACACCCGCTTGTTTAACCCAGTGAACACTATTCAACTGACAAATGAAGTTTAACTGATGACTGAAGTCAGCTTGCAGGCACCCGGTCCGCCACCAGGAGTTGCTAGAGCGTGATGAGGCAAGGAAAGCCCCCTGGCAAACCCACCCCTAACCCAGACGACGCTGGGCTAATTGAGCGCCGCCCACTCGGGGTGCCTCTCTAAGCTTTTTTAATTGTAAGGCCAGAGGTCAGGGACAAAGTACTTATCCAACAGCCACAATAGTCACACTAAACATTGAAGTGACTGAACACAATGTTTATTGTGTAACCAGTAGTCACTATGCATTAGAGCTTTCCATTAATTTAATATGGATTCCTTCTACTATCGAAATGGAGGGCACATACCGGTATACATACAGTAGTAAGAGTAAATTGTTGTGTACAAATGAAACAGCTTAGCCATGAGCAGCACCGGGGCATTTGCTATGATTGATGGAGGATCTCTGGGGATGCTCAGCTAAAAGCCCTTACTCTGTATTCCATTTGTCGTCCCAGAGGTGCGGTGAATAGTGGGACAAAAAAATGAAAAATGTTTATCATCCCCTTATCAAATTAACTAGTCTATTGCTCACCTAATTGTTTATTAAAGGCCTTAAGATGCAATCGCATAATGAACCTTTTACTCGTTTTAAGCCACTTTCCAATTAGGAGAGGCATTCAGTCATGTACTTGGAACAATGGTGTTCTTCAGAAACAGGGGTGACTGGGGAACTTAGTTTGAAGACTTCTGCTCAGAGCAGAGCACTATTTACTCAACCTCGCTAAGACTGGATGCCCACAGTGCCCCCTACAGGGAAATACTATACACTACTACTCAAACTGAACAGACCCAACTGTATACAGACATTTATTTGAAAAACAAAACTGATTTGAGCAGTAAAGGCATGAGGTGTGAACAAGGCTTTAGAGTAGGATATAAGTTCTAAAAAGCTACAAAGAAAGTTAGGACCTGTAATCAACATCAAATTATGTTTACAGAAGCCAACGCAATTAGTTCAATTAGACTTGATAAGTGTAGGAATGACACCAGAGTTTTTGATCCACCACTTGCAAACATTTTTACTTTGACTGCTCGATCAAAATACCTGATTCATCTGTCAATTACTTTTGATCCTGCTTGCAGAACCTGCTTACAGCAGACATGATGACTCAAACATTAGTATGAATTACGCAACAGACAACTCATCCACACAAGTAGAAAAATACAGAAAGACGTTATAGTTGTACACTTGACATCCTGATCTACTGTTAGTCTAAAAAACAACAACAATTTTGGTCAATCCTAGACATAGATTAAATACCCTCCACTGAGGTCCGTGAATATAAAAAAGTCAGTGTAATTAAAATGGCAATCTTGCAGCTTGGTCCATCTTAAATAAGAGATGAAATAACGAATCAAGCTGCTTACGTCTTTAATGACCCGGCAGCTCGTTAGGATCGCTCTCTCTCTCTCTCTCTCTCTCTCTCTCTCTCTCTCTCTCTCTCTCTCTCTCTCTCTCTCTCTCTCTCTCTCTCTCTCTCTCTCTCTCTCTCTCTCTCTCTCATTAACGAACAACCGTCTCTGTAATACCATCTTCCATTTAAATAAACAACCTTTTTAGAAGCACCTAACCATTAATACATCATCAAGGCAGTTGAGGACAACAACACTGAGCTCTCTTTCTCTCATGTGTACATGAAAAACCTCATGCCACCCATACAGAAGCACTATCATTCATTTTCAACCTTGATCCAAGTATGGCCCCATCCTTTGCAAAAACAAACCAAAGAAAGCATAAATTATGTTTCCCCTTGACAATACTGGCAATAACAATATATATAAGGAAATTCATGCTATAATATTGCTTTAATAAAATGCAACTGAAACGGAAAGCCTGGGGATGTTCTAAACTGTCCTGCTCTCAACAGGAAATGTATTAAAGCTAACCTTTACCCTATTTTCTCCCTGTTCCATTTCCGCTATAGAGATAGAGCAACTGCTTTCTTGACCCAGTTTTCAAGGTGTATGTCTGAACTAAGTCATTTCTCACATCCTTTTATTTATTTATTTTATAATTTACAACTGTCACCTAGTCACAAACAGTTGCCTCTCAATTCATCCCCATGGTCCAGGAGAAGGGAGCTAATCCACACGATGTGTGCTAAGTGGAACCATTCTATATAGGAAAGCCCCTCCACCCCACACAGAATAGACCTTCATGCTGAGATGGCTTTAATTACTTTTTAATGGGTCTATTATGCTTTCGCTTTTAACTATGTACTTACAACAGCTCTAATCATTTTATTGGAATGATGAATGACTGAGAAAAAAGGCTAACATTCATTGAATTTATTGTTCAGTCTTCCTCATCTTTAGGGGCCTGCCCAGAGAAGAATAGTGAGAAAAGAAGGGAGATCAGGCAAAAGCAGACAGAGATACACACTAGAAAGAAGACATCTGTAATTTATGATGGCATCATTGTTGTTTTCCCTTATCACTAATTAGACCCTTTTGTGGAGTCTACTGATTTCTGTGTCCAAGAGACAACGCTTGGTTAACAAGACAAGCGCTCAATGCCACTGCCTGTGTCTGCTGTATCATTCATCTCTCGCAAAATGATTCATTGGGGGACTGGCTGCTGTCAGGCAAGGAGGACACGTGTAGCAGTTCCACTGCAGCAGATCTGCTTTTGACCCACACACATCCACGCCCACATACACACACACAGCTATACAGCAATACATGACTAACTAATTGGTGTCCTTTTGAATGATGGCAGTCAGGGTTCTTCTCTGCTCGGTAAGCACGTGCACACGTATCTGTATGCAGATGCTCTCTTCAGCAGCACATTTGCTTTTGGTCTCATCATTAATGGAAAAAAATGTATCTCTGCTGCATCTGTCAAGATGATCATAATTGAATAGAAATGAAGAGATTAAGTATAACGTACACTGATTACTGTTCTTAGGTACACAGACGGAAACTACCTGCCATAAAGATAACGTGTGGATATCGCCTTGGTATGTGAATGTTAACCACCCAAGGTCATGTAGAAAGCAGTTATAAACCTGTCTGCCCTCCATGCTGCTCAATCCCATTCTATGTCCGCAGGAAAGCTGATCTAGCATATCTCTTTAAATTGCACATGTTGTCATTTTCAGAGTTACTGTTACTGTGTGTTTTCCATGAACCACTATCCATCGTGAACTGTAAGGTTCTATCTGCGCAAAGCAAACAGTGGCAAGAAAAAGTATGTGAACCCTTTGAAATTACCTTGATTTCTGCATAAATTGGTCATAAAATTAGATCTGATCTTCACCTAAGTCACAACAACAGACGAAACACAGTCTGCTTAAACTAATAACACACAAATTATTGCATTTTTCATATTTATATTGAATACACCATTTAAACACTCAGTGTACTGTAGGTTGGGAAAAGTATGTGAACCACTAGGCTAATGACTTCTCCAAAAGCTAATTGGAGTCAGGAGTCAGCTAACCTGGAGTAAAATCATTGAGATGAGATTGGAGATGTTGGTTAGAGCTGCCCTGCCCCATAAAAAACACTCACAAAATTTGAGTTTGCTATTCACAAGAAGCATTGCCTGATGTGAACCATGTCTCGAACAAAAGAGATCTCTGAACATTTAAGATTAAGAATTGTTGATGTGCATAAATCTGGAAAGGGTTACAAAGGTACCTCTAAAAGCATTGATGTTCATCAGTCCACGATAAGTCTATAAATGGAGAAAGTTCAGCACTTTTGCTCCTCTCCCTAGGAGTGGCCATCCTGCAAAGATGGCTGCAGAACACAGCTCAGAATATTCCATTTTTATTTATATATTTTTTGTTTTACTAGGCAAGTCAGTTAAGAACACATTTTTATTTTCAATGACGGCCCAGGAACAGTGGGTTAACTGCTTTGTTCGCAAAAGAGCATCTGGATGTTCCAGAGCACTACTGGCAAAATATTCTGTGGACAGATGAAACTAATGTTGAGTTGTTTGGAAGGAACACACAATTCTATGTGTGGAGAAAAACAGGCACAGCACACCAACGTCAAAACCTCATCCCAACTGTAAAGTATGGTGAAGGAAGCATCATGGTTTGGAGCTGATTTGCTGCCTCATGGCCTGGACAGCTTGCTATCATCGATGGAAAAGTGAATTCCCAAGTTTATCAAGACTTTTTTCAAGTGAATGTAAAGCTATCTGTCCGCCAATTGAAGCTCAACAGAAGTTGTGTGATGCAACAGGACAACAACTCAAAACACAGAAGTAAATCAACAACAGAATGGCTTCAACAGAAGAAAATACGTCTTCTGGAGTGGCCCAGTCAGAGTCCTGACCTCAACTCGGTTGAAATGCTGTGGCATGACCTCGAGAGCAGTTCACACCAGACATCCCAAGAATATTGCTGAACTGAAACAGTTTTGTAAAGAGGAATGGTCCAGAACTCCTCCTGACCGTTGTGCAGGTCTGATCCGCAACTACAGAAAACATTTGGTTGAGGTTCTTGCTGCAAAAGGAGGGTCAACCACTTATTAAAACCAAGGGTTCACATACTTTTCCCACCCTGCACTATGAGTGTTTACACGTGTGTTCAATAAAGACATGAAAACGTATAATTGTTTGTGTGTTATTAGTTAAACAGACTGTGTTTGTCTATTGTTGTGACCAGTTTATGCAGAAGTCCAGGTAATTCCAAAGGGTTTTTTTTCTTGCCACTGTAGTTCTGAGATATTGAGCCTCAAAGTTTTCACAGAAATGTTCTCAGATCTCAGAAATGTTTTGTAGTGAATTATTTTTTTAAAGGGACTTACTGTGCAGAGTATAGAAATCCTGAGACATACTGTCATGTTTTGTCTTAGATTGTCTTGTCATTATGCTTTCCCTTCTGTTCGTTTCCCCCTGCTGGTCTTATTAGGTTCGTTCCCTTTTTCTATCCCTCTCTCTCCCCCTCCCTCTCTCTCCTCTCTCTATCGTTCCGTTCCTGCTTCCAGCTGTTCCTATTCCCCTAATCATCATTTAGTCTTCCCACACCTGTTCCTTATCTTTTCCCCTGATTAGAGTCCCTATTTCTTCCCTTGTTTTCCGTTCCTGTCCTGTCGGATCCTTGTCTATTATTCACCGTGCTGTGTCTATGTATTGCCCTGTCGTGTCGTGTTTCCCTCAGATGCTGCGTGGTGAGCAGGTGTCTGAGTCTGCTACGTTCAAGTGCCTTCCCGAGGCAACCTGCAGTTCTTGATCAAGTCTCCAGTCTGTTCTCGTCATTACGAGTAGTATTATGCCTTTTGTTTGTAAAGTAACTTTACTGGATTAAAAACTCTGTTTTCGCCAAGTCGCTTTTGGGTCCTCATTCACCTGCATAACAGAAGGATCCGACCAAGGAATGGACCCAGCGACTACAGATGCTCGTAACACTGCCGTCGAGATCCAAGGAGCCATGCTCGGCAGACACGAGCAGGAATTGTCTGCTGCTCGCCATGCCGTGGAGAACCTGGCCGCTCAGGTTTCCGACCTCTCTGGACAGTTCCAGAGTCTTCGTCTCGTGCCACCTGTTACTTCCTGGCCTGCCGAGCCTCCGGAACCTAGGGTTAATAACCCACCTTGCTACTCCGGGCAGCCCACGGAGTGCCGCTCCTTTCTCACCCAGTGTGATATTGTGTTCTCTCTCCAACCCAACACATACTCTAGCGAGAGAGCTCGGGTTGCTTACGTCATTTCACTCCTTACTGGCCGGGCTCGAGAGTGGGGCACAGCTATCTGGGAGGCAAGGGCTGATTGTTCTAACAATTACCAGAACTTTAAAGAGGAGATGATTCGGGTTTTTGACCGTTCAGTTTTTGGTAGGGAGGCTTCTAGGGCCATGGCTTCCCTATGCCAAGGTGATCGATCCATAACGGATTACTCTATAGAGTTTCGCACTCTTGCTGCCTCTAGTGACTGGAACGAGCCGGCCCTGCTCGCTCGTTTTCTGGAGGGACTCCACGCAGTGGTCAAAGATGAGATTCTCTCTCGGGAGGTTCCTTCCAGTGTGGACTCTTTGATTGCTCTCGCCATCCGCATAGAACGACGGGTAGATCTTCGTCACCAAGCTCGTGGAAGAGAGCTCGCGTCAACGGTGTTTCCCTGCTCCGCATTGCAACCATCTCCCTCCTCTGGCTCAGAGACTGAGCCCATGCAGCTGGGAGGTATTCGCATCTCGACCAAGGAGAGGGAACGGAGGATCACCAACCGCCTGTGCCTCTATTGCGGATTTGATGGACATTTTGTCAATTCATGTCCAGTAAAGGCCAGAGCTCATCAGTAAGCGGAGGGCTACTGGTGAGCGCTACTACTCAGGTCTCTTCATCTAGATCCTGTACTACTATGTCGGTCCATCTACGCTGGACCGGTTCGGGTGCTACATGCAGTGCCTTGATTGACTCTGGGGCTGAGGGTTGTTTCATGGACGAAGCATGGGCTCGGAAACATGACATTCCTTTCAGACAGTTAGACAAGCCTACGCCCATGTTTGCCTTAGATGGTAGTCATCTTTCCAGTATCAGATTTGAGACACTACCTTTAACTCTCACAGTATCTGGTAACCGCAGTGAGACTATTTCTTTTTTGATTTTTCGTTCACCTTTTACACCTGTTGTTTTGGGTCATCCCTGGCTAGTATGTCATAATCCTTCTATTAATTGGTCTAGTAATTCTATCCTATCCTGGAACGTTTCTTGTCATGTGAAGTGTTTAATGTCTGCCATCCCTCCCATTTCTTCTGTCCCCACTTCTCAGGAGGAACCTGGCGATTTGACAGGAGTGCCGGAGGAATATCATGATCTGCGCATGGTCTTCAGTCGGTCCCGAGCCAACTCCCTTCCTCCTCACCGGTCGTATGATTGTAGTATTGATCTCCTTCCGGGGACCACTCCTCCTCGGGGTAGACTATACTCTCTGTCGGCTCCCGAACGTAAGGCTCTCGAGGATTATTTATCTGTGTCTCTTGACGCCGGTACCATAGTGCCTTCTTCCTCTCCGGCCGGGGCGGGGTTCTTTTTGTTAAGAAGAAGGACGGTACTCTGCGCCCCTGCGTGGATTATCGAGGGCTGAATGACACAACGGTTAAGAATCGTTATCCGCTTCCCCTTATGTCATCAGCCTTCGAGATTCTGCAGGGAGCCAGGTGCTTTATTAAGTTGGACCTTCGTAACGTTACCATCTCGTGCGCATCAGAGAGGGGACGAGTGGAAAACGGCGTTTAACACTCCGTTAGGGCATTTTGAGTACCGGGTTCTGCCGTTTGGTCTCGCCAATGCGCCAGCTGTTTTTCAGGCATTAGTTAATGATGTTCTGAGAGACATGCTGAACATCTTTGTTTTTGTCTATCTTGACGATATCCTGATTTTTTCACCGTCACTCGAGATTCATGTTCAGCACGTTCGACGTGTTCTACAGCGCCTTTTAGAGAATTGTCTCTACGTAAAGGCTGAGAAGTGCTCTTTTCATGTCTCCTCCGTTACTTTTCTCGGTTCCGTTATTTCCGCTGAAGGCATTCAGATGGATTCCGCTAAGGTCCAAGCTGTCAGTGATTGGCCCGTTCCAAGGTCACGTGTCGAGTTGCAGCGCTTTTAGGTTTCGCTAATTTCTATCGGCGTTTCATTCGTAATTTCGGTCAAGTTGCTGCCCCTCTCACAGCTCTTACTTCTGTCAAAGACGTGTTTTAAGTGGTCCGGTTCCGCCCAGGGAGCTTTTGATCTTCTAAAAGAACGTTTTACGTCCGCTCCTATCCTCGTTACTCCTGACGTCACTAGACAATTCATTGTCGAGGTTGACGCTTCAGAGGTAGGCGTGGGAGCCATTCTATCCCAGCGCTTCCAGTCTGACGATAAGGTTCATCCTTGCGCTTATTTTTCTCATCGCCTGTCGCCATCTGAGCGCAACTATGATGTGGGTAACCGTGAACTGCTCGCCATCCGCTTAGCCCTAGGCGAATGGCGACAGTGGTTGGAGGGCGACCGTTCCTTTTGTCGTTTGGACAGACCATAAGAACCTTGAGTACATCCGTTCTGCCAAACGACTTAATGCCCGTCAAGCTCGTTGGGCGTTGTTTTTCGCTCGTTTCGAGTTTGTGATTTCTTACCGTCCGGGTAGCAAAAACACCAAGCCTGATGCCTTATCCCGTCTGTTTAGTTCTTCTGTGGCTTCTACTGATCCCGAGGGGATTCTTCCTTATGGGCGTGTTGTCGGGTTGACAGTCTGGGGAATTGAAAGACAGGTTAAGCAAGCACTCACGCACACTGCGTCGCCGCGCGCTTGTCCTAGTAACCTCCTTTTCGTTCCTGTTTCCACTCGTCTGGCTGTTCTTCAGTGGGCTCACTCTGCCAAGTTAGCTGGTCATCCCGGTGTTCGAGGCACTCTTGCGTCTATTCGCCAGCGCTTTTGGTGGCCGACTCAGGAGCGTGACACGCGCCGTTTCGTGGCTGCTTGTTCGGACTGCGCGCAGACTAAGTCGGGTAACTCTCCTCCTGCCGGTCGTCTCAGACCGCTCCCCATTCCTTCTCGACCATGGTCTCACATCGCCCTAGACTTCATTACCGGTCTGCCTTTGTCTGCGGGGAAGACTGTGATTCTTACGGTTGTCGATAGGTTCTCTAAGGCGGCACATTTCATTCCCCTCGCTAAACTTCCTTCCGCTAAGGAGACGGCACAAATCATCATCGAGAATGTGTTCAGAATTCATGGCCTCCCGTTAGACGCCGTTTCAGACAGAGGCCCGCAATTCACGTCACAGTTTTGGAGGGAGTTCTGTCGTTTGATTGGTGCGTCCGTCAGTCTCTCTTCCGGGTTTCATCCCCAGTCTAACGGTCAAGCAGAGAGGGCCAATCAGACGATTGGTCGCATACTACGCAGCCTTTCTTTCAGAAACCCTGCGTCTTGGGCAGAACAGCTCCCCTGGGCAGAATACGCTCACAACTCGCTTCCTTCGTCTGCTACCGGGTTATCTCCGTTTCAGAGTAGTCTGGGTTACCAGCCTCCTCTGTTCTCATCCCAGCTTGCCGAGTCCAGCGTTCCCTCCGCTCAAGCGTTTGTCCAACGTTGTGAGCGCACCTGGAGGAGGGTGAGGTCTGCACTTTGCCGTTACAGGGCACAGACTGTGAGAGCCGCCAATAAACGCAGGATTAAGAGTCCAAGGTATTGTTGCGGCCAGAGAGTGTGGCTTTCCACTCGCAACCTTCCTCTTACGACAGCTTCTCGTAAGTTGACTCCGCGGTTCATTGGTCCGTTCCGTGTCTCCCAGGTCGTCAATCCTGTCGCTGTGCGACTGCTTCTTCCGCGACATCTTCGTCGCGTCCATCCTGTCTTCCATGTCTCCTGTGTCAAGCCCTTTCTTCGCACCCCCGTTCGTCTTCCCCCCCCCTCCCGTCCTTGTCGAGAGCGCACCTATTTACAAGGTACGTAAGATCATGGACATGCGTTCTCGGGGACGGGGTCACCAATACTTAGTGGATTGGGAGGGTTACGGTCCTGAGGAGAGGAGTTGGGTTCCGTCTCGGGACGTGCTGGACCGTTCACTTATTGATGATTTCCTCCGTTGCCGCCAGGATTCCTCCTCGAGTGCGCCAGGAGGCGCTCGGTGAGTGGGGGTACTGTCATGTTTTGTCTTAGATTGTCTTGTCATTATGCTTTCCCTTCTGTTCGTTTCCCCCTGCTGGTCTTATTAGGTTCGTTCCCTTTTTCTATCCCTCTCTCTCCCCCTCCCTCTCTCTCCTCTCTCTATCGTTCCGTTCCTGCTTCCAGCTGTTCCTATTCCCCTAATCATCATTTAGTCTTCCCACACCTGTTCCTTATCTTTTCCCCTGATTAGAGTCCCTATTTCTTCCCTTGTTTTCCGTTCCTGTCCTGTCGGATCCTTGTCTATTATTCACCGTGCTGTGTCTATGTATTGCCCTGTCGTGTCGTGTTTCCCTCAGATGCTGCGTGGTGAGCAGGTGTCTGAGTCTGCTACGTTCAAGTGCCTTCCCGAGGCAACCTGCAGTTCTTGATCAAGTCTCCAGTCTGTTCTCGTCATTACGAGTAGTATTATGCCTTTTGTTTGTAAAGTAACTTTACTGGATTAAAAACTCTGTTTTCGCCAAGTCGCTTTTGGGTCCTCATTCACCTGCATAACACATTCGTTTTTTTAGAGGGGTGGAATCGCAAATAGAACCTTATGGCTCTGAAATGTCAATCTGGGTTCAGACATAAGGTTCCATTTGACACTTCTGAATTAGACATGTTCAGTTTTTAAGAAAACTCTATCTATTTGAATACATAAATGATACAATAACACTATTTTACCAAGACAGAGTCAGAAGAACACGTCATCAAATACATTAAGAAACGTATTATGCTAATCAGAATTACGGTCATTACTGAACAATAATGTGACAACATCATTTACACTCTGACAGTGTTGTTTTCATTTGCTTGCCTGCAATTATTGCTGGCTAGACTAGCCTATACCATACTTAGAGGGAGGTGGCAAAGATGGAGATGGTATTTGTATTTGTTCAGGCTTGTGATTGGATTGCAGATATAACCTTATAGTGTCAAGTTCAAATTGGTATTGGGATTCTCACATTTCTACATATATAGCGCGTCGATATGGAGATTTTACTGCGATTTGATGTTCCAAACCTATTGCTCACTGTGTGTCTGCTGCAGAGAGACAAGGGAAAGCATGATAAAAATGTGTTTTGATCAGTCTTGGAAATAAAAGTGCGGAAAACAGATTGGCTCACTATTTCAAACGTAGATGGAGAGCGGTTTTGGCGCAGGTACAGCCAACTAGAGCTAGATAATGCTTTTTTAAACTTTTTTAAATCAATCCAAGTATCGACATAGTATCACATAATCATATACATGTAAATGGTGTGTGGATGGAAGGTCTGTCTATTCCAACATCTGTATGCCATTACATATGACACAGGATGAACATATTCAATAAAGTCATCATCATCATGAACAAGAATTCAGATCTACTTTACATATAATCTCTTGTGGACAGACTATGTAAACATAAATAGTACCCAAATTACATGAGATTTTTATTCTGGGATAACCGAGATTAGCCTACTTTACGTATGACCTGCAATGCCATATAGTATACAGGTAGGCTACAGTTGACAGCTAAACTCAGGTTACCCTCCAGCACAGTCCATCTGGGGGAGGGGGGAGTGGACATACGTTAATCAGAAGAACAGCGTGATGCTGCACTCCTCTAATTGCCTGAACAAAAAAGCAATCTTGTCTATGGAAGGGGATAAAATAATGCAAATACTGTAGGAGTAGATAGGGAAGGCTAGGAGATAAGACTACAAAACGGCCAGCTGTTCAGACCCTGCCTGCCGCACAGAGATACAGTATCTCTGAGAGGAGCATGGGAGGCCTGTTAAGGAATTGCTGCTGGACCTCGGTGGGGAAACCATCCGTCATCTTCTGTCCTCTGCTTGGCTCTGGGAATGTACTAGGTTATTACCCTCCAGGCCTTTAGCACTGTGGGGAATTGCTCCAGTGGCATAGTTACTGCTGCATGATAGCAGTGTTTACCAGGGTGGACTCTACTAGGCTACACATGAAAGAGAAGGCATGTCCAGAGTCATCAGAGACATACAGCCAATAAGGGTTGGGTATTATTCAGCAGGCAAGGGTATTAAATTAATGGCATGCCACCATGCAGGGCCGACCCGGACCATTGTCTCCCTGGCAATTTTGTGTCCGGGAGATTGTGGTTGCAAGTTCAGGTGGCCCTCATGCAAACTGCGCCAGCCAGCGGAGAGCTGCGGACATGGCGTTAGGGAGTGGGATGGATGGGTGCAGGTTACACAGAAGTGGTGCTGCTGGTGAGAGAACGACAAGGAGGAGGATGCTTGGGTATGTGTCTGTAATGGCGTAGAATAAAAGGCCATACCCGTCGGGTGCAGTGAAGAGGAAGAGGAGTTACTTAGCTAGTTTGCCAGCTGTCAGCTGATCATTATTGATCACTGTTCTTTTTAAGGGTTGCAATATGTACTACTTTTCAATGGTAATTTTGAGATGGTCACGTGGTGAGAGTAGACTGTTGCACCTGTAAATGAAACCAAATGAAACTACCCAACACACACAGGATTAAAATAGTGTCACCTGCGAAGGAAATTCTGAACAGTCTTGATCACCCAAAATGTTAATGATGATCTAATGGACAATTATTAATTGCATCCATGGCTCCATGTATTCACGAGTGGTTACATTTCTGTAGCCCCATCCCTCAGCTTTATGAAAATCAGCTGGCATTTTGTGGCTTTAATTTAATAATGATTTCAATTCTGCTCCAGAGTACATATTTGAACCTAATGTGTGTAGGCCTATTCCAGTACTCATTGTTAATGCTACTGTCCAAGTACTGTATACTAGAATGGTTTACCAGAACCAAGCTCTCACCTAAGTCCCCTGGGACACCAGTGCCGGCCCTGCCACCATCCACCACAATGCTGGCCTTATGAGAGTAAGCAGCCATCTTTGCCCAGTTAAATAGAGATTTCTGTAGAGTACACCAGACTAACCCCTCAGGCAATGAACTTGGACAGGCAGAGCTACATTAAATGCAGCTTACTTTAGCATTTACAACACAAGCTGTGAAATGACTTTGCTTCCTCAGGCAAGCATAATAGTGCTGAAGATGTAATAGCTTTGAGGAGTCCAATCAATATCTAACCAATGGAAACAATATGGTTTTCTTGGAGAATTCAGCTCAAGTGTAACTGGGAAAATGATAACGGACACAAAATGTACACCTGCTCATTTCTCTCTGCTGGAGAATGGTTTCTGTTGCGGTAAACACTCTCTCAAAACGTGCCAGAGCAAAAAGTTCAGCCTGTTGTGTACCTGTCTGTTTGAAATCTCACAGGGTCTATACTGCAAGGACAATAGCCCAACAGTTTCCTGTGGTTTTAGCTTGCAGTGTAGAACAACTGTGAATTATTTTGGGATAGTGACTAAAATGTTAAATGATCCAATTGACTTTAGGGCAAGCATGACTCTGGCAATGTCACAAGTCTTAATCACTTGTGGACGTACTGTATGTCAGAGGACTTCAGACTCAAAAGATAAACTTGAAAACTCCTTTAGCAACCATTTGCCATGCAAACAGACATTTCTTGCCAGTCCTCTTGTAAAACAAAGTACAGAGTTGACCCTTTGAAAGGTAGCACTGTTACAAACCAAGTTGTGAAATTGGACATTTGAAAAAACCTCCCTTCCTGACATTTCTATCTGTTTCCTGTCATACGTCCATGTTAGAATGAAGCTGTTCAACAAAATTGGTCATGGAAAGCTACTAATGCTTTAATCAATGGTACGTTCCTCTCATGCTGCCCTGTCTGTGTGTTGACCTCGTAATATATCACAAAATATATCCTGACTTCAGTGACTGATCAGTGACTGTGACATCTAACCTAGAAGAAAGACAAATTCTGCAGTGATGGACCTGGATTTAAGGACAGCCTGTTCTCAATGTCACTTCCTTTCTAAATTAAAAGTATGTTAAGTGCTTGATTAAAATGGTCAAGCTGCACAATGTCAATCTACAGGGCTAAGGAGAGGGTAAAGACAGATGTCGAAGGAAAAGGAAAGGGAGCGAGAGAAAAGGGAGCGAGAGAAGAGGGAGAGAGGAGGAAAGGGTGGGGGTGAGGGAAAATTCTCATTTGATGTGCTGAAAATCATTGATGATAGGCTCCTTGAAGTCTACTCAATTCCCTGACACTTAAGAAAGATGGCCAACAGCAGAATGCCAAGTGAAAGCGAGCCTCATCATGGAAAGCTGAATCGCACTGATGGCCTAATTTGGATTGCCAGTTTAAATACTGCAGAACACTGTGGAATATGAGGATGAACATCAATTCGTTTTCTTGAAATATTAAAATGAATAGCAAACAACATAGTATTAAAATACTTAAGATAGTATTACAGCAGTATACTGTAGCACCAATGATAGTTAAGAGTTAGCAGCTAACATTAATCTCCCCTTGCTGTTGTAGTCTGACAATACAAATATATACTGTACATATATGCAAGTTTGACAAAAAAACAACCTAACCATATTTCTTCTCCAAATGAGATATCTGAAAATATAATCAAGCTGCGTCAAAATAACGGCAGGTAAGAAAACAGTCCTAAAATGGGTACATTTACAGTCTGAGGCATTAGGTGCTTAACTTCCCAGAAATGTGCCATCTATATGCAAATCATAAAGTGATACTGAGATCATTTACCTAGATAGTCTGTTTTGGATATGCTGCTAAAGTCACTGACTTTCTGTCTCAACCTGAAGAAAAAATGTATTAGATAGCGATCCTGTAGTGTGAAGTCACCTTGAGGCTGTCAAAATAAATGTCTCAGTTACTTAGTCACATCTTGCCAAGCAAGTTTAAGCAGAACTCTAATCACTGTGGAAGTTGTGGAACGACTCTGAATAATCAAGCAAGCATTGACAAAGACATGTTGATACTTATGAGTCCATGATGACTAATTACAGTAGTATTACATTCACAAGACCCACAAGAGCATCTGATACACGCTTGATAATCTAATTTACTGTAAATCCAGAATATGCGGCTAAACAAAGAGCGCCACTTTGAAGGCTACCAAGGACTGAGAATGGATTCAATGAAATCAAGAAAGCATGGGCCTAAAGCAAAATAACCCAATGACATCTAAGGTCATACTGTACACATTTGGCTTAGGTAAGGTAATTGAGTGACCTCTTATAAGTTCAGGCTGTTCAAATTTCGTTACAACTTTTATCGCAACTGCAGCAGATCTTGAAAAGAGGAAATGTTGACAGGAACAAATCTCTCATATACTGTAGGAGTCATCATCACAAGTTCCTGGTATTGATGAAATGCCAATCACAGTCTCCTCACCCACTGTGGAGATTACTGTGCAGAATAACATGATCAACAACATTCCTACAACTACTTCCCTGAAGTCATATACCTGCCCTTCAAACCATCTATAATAGCCTTAGCCCATCTCTCTATTCTATGATACATTTGTCATTTAGCTTTTGGAACACAGACACATTATTTCTGATTAAACCCCTGGGCAGAATCCAATGATTATCATTATATATAAAAATGCCAATGCCTTTAAATGGAGAGATCCAATGATATGAAATCATATCATTAAATGTGTGCAATGTGGGAGTGATAATTTAGCCAAAATGCAAGATGCTTATTAATAAATGCTCTGCTGTTTTATCTTCTTTCTCTGATCTGGTATTATAATATCCTCCATCAAACGGTTGCGTATGCCAGACAATTAACGACACGTTAACCATTTACATGTTGAAAGAGAGATTTTTTGTGCGTGTTTTGTTTTGTTTGAAAACATGTTATCTGTCACCAAAGTTCAAAATGAATATTGAATTATTCAACCTTTGCAGTTCAAAGCACTGACTGTTGTGTTGAGTTTTCTCAAAGCCAATTAAAACTTCAGTCTATCGTTCTAATGTAGAAACTGTCAACTCGAAGAATGAAGGAGACGACTTCAATACAGTAATCATTTGTATTTACTTGTAAGTGTGACAGCACACGGCAAAGGTAGGTCCATTTTCAAGCTTTGTCCATATCTGCTGCTATCAACGGTAAAATGTTCTGATTGTAAACATATTTTATCAATCAGAAGTGGAAATATTTGGAAAAATAGTACAAATAAAGAAAAACCCTTGAATGAGTAGGTGAGTCCAAACTTTTGACAGGTAGTGTAGAAAGTACAGTACCATTTGGACACACCTATCCTTTCCTAGGGTTTATATTTATTTGTACTATTTTCTACATTGTAGAATAATAGTCAAGACATTAAAAAAATGAAATAACACATGGATTCATGTAGTAACCAAAAACACTGGTCACTTGAATAATGTTTACATACTGTTTTACCCACTTTATTTGGATATACTGCATTCTAGTCATGGCACATCCTTTATAACTACTGCTGTACACTAATTTTCTATTCATATCCTGCCTATATACACACATATACACACACCCGTCTATACACACCATTAGAACCTGTGTATATATGTATATACAGTGCCAGTCAAAAGTAAAAACTATGAAATAACACATACGGAATCATGTAGGAACCAAAAAAGTGTTAAACAAATCAAAATATAGAAAAAATATAGATAGGTGAAGGGATAGATCATCCCTTCACCTATTCTACATCTCACAAAGACACAGTGGTTGGAACCAAAAATCTCAAAATTTTGGGGGCCAATTAAAATAGTCTGGGTAGCCATTTTATTAGCTATTCAGAGGTCTTATGGCTTAGGGTTAGAAGCTATTTTGGAGCCTTTTGGACCTAAACCTTTTGCTCCGGTACTGCTTGCCGTGTGGTAGCAGAGAGAATCATCTATGACTTGGTGGCTGGGGTCTTTGACAATTTTTAGAGCCTTCCTCTGACACCGCCAGTTATAGAGGTCCTGGATGGCAGAAAACTTGGCCCCAGTGATGTACTGGGCGGTACACACTACCCTCTGTAGTGCCTTGCGGTCGGAGGCTGAGCAGTTTCCATACCAGGTAGTGATGCAACCCATCAAACCTTTAGAGGATCTGAGGACCCATGCCAAATCTTTTCAGTTTGCTGGGGGGATAGGTTTTGTTGTGCCCTCTTCACGACTGTCTTGGTATGCTTGGACCATGTTAGTTTGTTGGTGATGCAAGAAGGGCTTTATGAATGCATTTGATTGTTTGAGTACACGTCCTGATAATCCGTCTGGCCCTGCGACCTTGTGAATGTTGACTTGTGTGAGTCTTACCCACATCGGCTGCGGAGTGTGTGATCACACAGTCGTGCGGAACAGCTGATGCTCTCATGCATGTTTCAGTGTTACTTGCCTCGAAGTGAGCATAGAAGTTATTTAGCTCATCTAGTAGGCTCGTGTCACTGGGCAGCTCTCGGCTGTGCTTCCCTTTGTAGTCTGTAATAATTTGCAAGCCCTGCAACATCCAACAAGCGACGGCGCCTATGTAGTACGACTCAATCTTAGTCCTCTATTGATGCTTTGCTTTCCTGGTGCCTTCCTGGGGTCCAGCAAAATGAAGGCCGTTAATACAATTTTTATAAACATTACAATACATTCACAGATTTCACAACACACTGTGTGCCCTCAGGCCCCTACTCCACCAGTACCACGTATCTAGCACGTATCTACAGTACTAAATCCATGTGTATACTGCGTAGGTTATCATGTGTATGCATGTGTGTGTGCCTATGTTTGTGTTGCTTCACAGTCCCCACTGTTCCATAAGGTGTTTTTTATCAGTTTTAAAAAAATCAAATTTTACTGCTTGCATCAGTTACTTGATGTGGAGTAGAGTTCCATGTAGTCATGGATTTATGTAGTACTGTGCGCCTCCCATAGTCTTGGGGACTGTGAAGAGACCTCTTGTGGCATGTCTTGTTTAAAAGACCCTAAATACACAACTTGAAGCAACCGCATATTTAGCCATGGAGCACATTCTGATTGGTCAATGAGGGGCCAAGCCTTGACAAGCCCACAATATATTAATTCATTAAAACCCGGCCCTTTAGCGCCACTGCCAGCTACTGTGCCCATAATTAAGCTTATGAAAATAGCTAAATTATTTTTGACACACCCCCGAACCTATAGCGCTACCACCAGCACTAAGATTTATCATTGTGGTAGGTTTATTAAAATAGAGCCAGGAGAGAGAGATATGTACATGCGGACGTGTCATCCATATGCAATTGGCTCAGAACAGGGCAACATGGCTGGCCGTTGGATGTACACAGAGAGCTAATGTTAATAATATGCATGTCAATCTCTCTTGGCTCAAAGTGGAGGAGAGATTGACTTCATCACTACTTGTATTTATGAGAGGTATTGACATGTTGAATGCACCAAGCTGTCTGTCTGAACTACTGGCACACAGCTTGGAAACCCATGCATTCCAAACATTGCATTGTCATCAACTCCAGTAAGAATGCTAGTCTGTCATAGTCTAGTTCGTTAAATAACCTGTCCCATATTTGCTAAATATGTTGAACATGTTTGCAGTCCACATTGTTCTAACTGCATTGCTTCAAAATTGAAATACATTGTTCAACATAGGCTATGTGTCACGTTCCTTATTTATGTCTCTATTTTAGTTTGGTCAGGGTGTGAGTTGGGGTGGGCATTCTATGTTTTTGTTCTATGTTTTGTATTTCTGCTTTTGGCCTGGTATGGTTCCCAATCAGAGGCAGCTGTCAATCGTTGCCTCTGATTGAGAACCATACTTAGGTAGCCTGTGTTCCCACTATGATTTGTGGGTAGTTGTTTTCTGTTGTGTGTCTGCACCAGCCAGAAGTGTTTCGGTCGTTCTCTTTGTTATTTTTGTTATTGCTGTGTTCATTAAATAAATATGGACACATACCACGCTGCACCTTGTTCCTCTCCTTCCAACAGCCGTTACACTATGGCATGAGCAGTGATATAAGGGGTAGGCCTACTGCAACTCGTACTCTGGACATGCCAAACGTAATCAATAAGCAAGATTAAATTTACTAGGCTATTTATACAGCCTTAAAAGACAGTGTATAATTCCAATCAAATTATATTAAAAACAAAACAATAACTTGTTTTGAATAGTCTGTCTAAATACAGTTACAGGCACCAAAATTGCTCACCGTGGGCATAAAGTAAAGACAAGGCAACTTAGATAATGGATGGTTTTACACACATCCAAACAGTTTTATACACATCCCAACTTTTGCTGGATAAAGATCCAATATAAAGAGAAAGGCTGAATGTGCTGATCGCAAATTTAGTTTTTTTTATAAACATCATGGAACTATCTTACAGATCATATTCCGGCTTTTCCAGAAATAGCAGAGTACATTTTGCTTCCAATCGAGCCATGGACGTACTCACCATAAACCCATGGACGTAGTCACCATAAACCCATGGACGTACTCACCATAAACCCATGGACGTACTCACCATAAACCCATGGACGTACTCACCATAAACCCATGGACGTACTCACCATAAACCCATGGACGTACTCACCATAAACCCATGAACGTACTCACCATAAACCCATGGACGTACTCACCATAAACCCATGGACGTACTCACCATAAACCCATGGACGTACTCACCATAAACCCATGGACGTACTCACCATAAACCCATGGACGTACTCACCATAAACCCATGGACGTACTCACCATAAACCCATGGAAGGTGAATCTTTCTAATGAGTTTGTTGTTTAATCAACAACAAAAAAATGGCACGAGTCAGAAGCATGATATCTTAAATCGCTTATCTTGTTCCATGACACTGTGTGGACAGGTAGGCCTAAATGTCTTTACTAATAACATTCACACTATACAAAATACTAGGCTCCTGTCAATTGTATCGTTGCCTATGTACCATTGGTATGGCATTATAGGAGGACTGAATACAGTAGTTTGGAGGAGCATGTCTTTGGTAATCAGATGAGGGGCGCTCTTTGATAATGGGGATGGATAGCCTGCTTGAACAAGCGAAAGGCAGGTATTTGAATTGTGAATAATGATTCAACATTTGTTGCAGGTGCATGGTAACAGTTGAATAAGATGAGAAAAAAGAACAAACCCGCACACTGCTCTTGCTAGTATCATTGCTCTTTGTTAAGGTTTTATGTATCGGCCTCAAGGTCTATTTCAGAGCTTAGATGAAGGTCTTGAGGCCGATACAAAAAGCTTGATAAAGAGCAGTGTCGTGTCTTTGGCATCATTAAAACGGAAGACTTATTTAACAAATAACTCTCTGTAATTATTATTGCGAGATTAAACTGATTAATCATGTAACTGTAATTAACTAGGATGTCGGGGCACCAAGGAAAATATTAAGATTACAAAGTTAGAATTTTCCTCATATAACTTTCAGATATTTTAATATCTGATCAATTAGTCTTCGAATTAATGAATTATTATTTACCTCACGTTAGTCTCATTCCAAACATTGTTAATTGTTGGTTATCTGCACGAACCCAGTCTTCACTATGAGTCATCCATACATCAATTGTCTTAAAATCATTTATTTACTAACTAAGTCATTCACAGAAATGCATAACAAACAGTAGATACAAGGAAATTATAGGAGAATGTGCCCTAGTGGGCTAAACTGGCATGGCTGCTTGTTAGACAAAAGGGGAGTGGGGGTTAGCTGAGAAGGCACTACAGAGTAGATAATTATAACAATTGAAATGCTAATCCTTTGCATGTGAACGCTCACTCATTCGGGAATAATTGCAATCAATATATACAGTGGGGCAAAAAGGTATTTAGTCAGCCACCAATTGTGCAAGTTCTCCCACTTAAAAAGATGAGAGAGGCCTGTAAGTTTCATCATAGGTACACTTCAACTATGAAAATCCAGAAAATCACATTGTAGGATTTTCGATTAATTTATTTCCAAATTATGGTGGAAAATAAGTATTTGTTCAATAACAAAAGTTTATCTCAATACTTTGTTATATACCCTTTGTTGGCAATGACAGAGGTCAAACGTTTTCTGTAAGTCTTCACAAGGTTTTCACACACTGTTGCTGGTATTTTTGCCCATTCCTCCATGCAGATCTCCTCTAGAGCAGTGATGTTTTGGGGCTGTTGCTGGGCAACACAGACTTTCAACTCCCTCCAAAGATTTTCTATGGGGTTGAGATCTGGAGACTGGCTAGGCCACTCCAGGACTTTGAAATGCTTCTTACGAAGCCACTCCTTCGTTGCCCGGGCGGTGTGTTTGGGATCATTGTCATGCTGAAAGACCCAGCCACGTTTCATCTTCAATGCCCTTGCTGATGGAAGGAGGTTTTCAGTCAAAATCTCACGATACATGGCCCTATTCATTCTTTCTTTACACGGATGAGTTATCCTGGTCCCTTTGCAGAAGAACAGCCCCAAAGCATGATGTTTCCACCCCCATGATTCACAGTAGGTATGGTGTTCTTTGGATGCAACTCAGCATTCTTTGTCCTCCAAACACAACGAGTTGAGTTTTTACCAAAAAGTTATATTTTGGTTTCATCTGACCATATGATATTCTTCCAATCTTCTTCTGGATCATCCAAATGTCTCTAGCAAACTTCCGACGGGCCTGGACATGTACTGGCTTAAGCAGGGGGACACGTCTGGCACTGCAGGATTTGAGTCCCTGACGGCGTAGTGTGTTACTGATGGTAGGCTTTGTTACTGTGGTCCCAGCTCTCTGCAGGTCATTCACTAGGTCCCACCATGTGGTTCTGGGATTTTTGCTCACCGTTCTTGTGATCATTTTGACCCCACGGGGTGAGATCTTGCGTGGAGCCCCAGATCGAGGGAGATTGTAAGTGGTCTTGTATGTCTTCCATTTCCTAATAATTTCTCCCACAGTTGATTTCTTCAAACCAAGCTGCTTACCTATTGCAAATTCAGTCTTCCCAGCCTGGTGCAGGTCTACAATTTTGTTTGTGGTGTCCTTTGACAGCTCTTTGGTCTTGGCCATAGTGGAGTTTGGAGTGTGACTGTTTGAGGTTGTGGACAGGTGTCTTTTATACTGATAACAAGTTCAAACAGGTGCCATTAATGCAGGTAACGAGTGGAGGACAGAGGAGCCTCTAAAAGAAGAAGTTACAGGTCTGTGAGATTCAGAAATCTTGCTTGTTTGTAGGTGACCAAATACTTATTTTCCACCATAATTTGCAAATAAATTCATAAAAAATCCTACAATGTGATTTTCTGGATTTTTTTTCTCATTTTGTCTGTCATAGTTGAAGTGTACCTATGATAAAAATTACAGGCCTCTCTCATTTTTTAAGTGGGAGAACTTGCACAATTGGTGGCTGACTAAATACTTTTTTGCCCCACTGTATATTTACGTCAGTGTGTCGTTGGGATCTCTGTTGAAAAGTTTGTTTCTGTTGGAGAGTTGTCCGCTCTCTCTCTCTCTCTGTCGAGGTTAGAATGAATAGTTCAGAGTGGCGTTCATTCATGTCATTGTAGAATAGATGTTTCGGCGGTTGTCGGTCTTCTTGTTTAATGATACCGAATTCCTAGCTGCAGACTAGTAATTAATATCAAAGACTTGTTGTTATTCTGTCAGTATCGATAGTCTAAGAGTTTAATCTCGTGGTATGGTTAAAAGATTCAGCCATCTACACAAACCTTAGCTTATACTTAGGTTTATGGTCTCCTCTCAAACCTTGGCCCTCTCGTTATCGAGGTAAGCTGGTCTGGTGATAGAAAACCCGGGTGGGGGTTTTATTCGGAAGAGCAGAAAAGGGCCTGTCCCATGACGCCAGACCATAACTGTGCTGATGGGCGGTCCTCTGATTTAGTTAAACTCCAAAGGGATTTGGAGTTTCCTTCATTAAACAGTACAAAATCACATTTTCACAAACAGTATCATCCTCATTCATCTTATACAACAATTAGATGTAAACCTCATAACTGAGGCTATTGTATAAACAGCCTTATGGTAATGTGGCCGTATTGTCTCCCATGAGTTTCACAAAATTGTACCAAACGGACCAGTTCGTAGCTGGATTCTTCACCGATCTTTTATACCTTCTCCAAAACATAAATGTTGTTCGGACCTCAAGTTCTGTGATGTGGAAGAAATTGCTTTGTTCTCTCTATGAAAACTCACTCTCTGTCTATACTGTGGCCATGAGGAGATAATCTCCTCCAGGAATTTACGACCTCTCTGACCACAGCAGCCTGGGTGTAGGAGACAGGGAGGCAGGAGGAATGATGCATAGAAAAGGGCTGGTGCAGAGGGAGGGGGGATGGGGGGGTAGTGCTCGCTGTACCCAAAGAGGGCAGCGTCATGACAGCAGTGATACTAGCAAGAGCAGTGTACGGGTTTCTTTTTTTTCTCGATTGTGAATAATGAGCACTGCATTAAATCGGCACTTTTGTTTTTAAGGACACACTTTAAATATTGCCACCCCTCCCACCTCAGCTCAAGCGAGATGATGTTAGACAGGTAAATTGCCGAATCTGGTGTAAGGGGTGGAAAATACCAGTGCGGCCGTTTTTACATGACACAATTGCAGCTAACGTGCGCTTGACACTTGCGCCTCCTTAGCACCAGCTAAAAATAGAGCACTCCATCTCTCTTTCTCCACCTCTCCCTCTCTCTCATCAAGAAAAATGTGATGCCATGTAAATGCCTATGCTATATTTTGACCTGATCACATAAGGTAATCTAGAGCCACATATGACACATAAGGAAAGGGACAAAAACAGAAGTATATCACCCAGATAACTGTTTCATATGGTGTAGGATCATTTTAGTTACTCAAGTTGGAAATAAGAAAATGACAGGACGTAAAGACATAGGAAATCATTGTATCACTTACAGTTGGCTACTTTAGTAGAACAGAGCATACAGTAATGACATTTCACAGATTCCTTGGTGCCAATGACTCTACCCAACTATATAATCAGAGTTCCTTTCAACCCATCTCTTTCTCTCATTTCAGAACTTCATTCAGAAGTAGTATATAAAGACCAGTGGATCCTGAGTGTGTCTTCATTACATGGTAAGGGAGGGCAAGCATAAAAACTTTGGAACTTTTGGTGCAACTGAAATGTTGAATCACATAAATATAAAATACAATTGAAATGATTGCTTAAACAGTCATTACTCAAAATGTCTATTTCATTTCAATTAGAGATTTATAAATATTTGGCTCCACCTGGTTAGTCCCATTTATAAAAGCCACTTCCCATTTCAACAAGTAATTATGTATAACCTTATCCAATCTGCCCTTGAATTAATTAATAAAGTAGCATTTAAGTCCATCTTTTGTCCCAAAAGGTTTGTGTGGGGCTTCCTCTTGTTTCATGCCAAGCATTATATTCATTCAATTGGATTTTAAAACTTTTGAAAGTCTATTTGAAATGAATGTAAATCAACATGTAGCCTGTATTACTATTAAACAATTCCTTCAGGATATTGAGTTGAGCTGCCTCTCAGCCTTTTCCACCATTTGCTACTCTGCAGTAATCTCTGACATACAAATAACAGAACAGGTATTTTTGGAATTGACACAGGCTGCCATGGGCTGAACTCACATCCACATTATATTACTGTAGTCTCTCATACTGTACATTCATGCCCACTGTCACAAACAGGACCAGAGGGTTAACCTCATTATTGTTATGTTCTCAAGCACAGAGATCCAAGTTAAGCACATTATATTTCACGTGGACAATGGTGGAGGTAATATCCCCACATAGCATCTCTGAGGATGCATGTTCTGTACATGCAAATGTTCCACAGCTGAAGAATATTCCACCTTCTGGTCATCTCCATAAGCCTGTTAACATCCTAGAACATCCTATCATTCTTCTACCATCCTAGAAAGCCTCCAGGGTAAACAATCAGCTATACACCGAGCATTATTGGAAAACATGATGAAGGAAGTTTCACATGAACTGTACTGTACTCTAACAGGACTACTAGTAAGATCGGGGAGCAAATCTTCCCTGTTTTTTATAGTTTGTTTGCTGTTTTACACTTGAGAGTTTTGCACTAAAAGTGCAGTTGAAGTCATTTTGACAGCGTATGAATTTAAAATGTAAGTATCTCTGCAATTCTTTAAGTCATGCAGCCCTCTTTTTCTAAATAAGTCTATTTAACAGACATATGGTGTCAGAACTTCAATATCAAGAACATAATTTGTGTTATAAGCAGTTTGAAGTGGACAAAAGCAGATTCTGAGGTTTCCAAAACACTTACCTTTGCCAAATACCCAGAAAAATGGAAGATATGAGCTGTGGAACCGTTGTTCCATTGTGCTCCACATCTGAGCACGGGTAGCAGATCACCTACAGTAAAATAAACGAATGAAAATACTATTGTGTTCCTTGAAATATATATTATGTTACCCAAGACCTCCAGAAACACAACCAAAATATGATTTATTAGATGTATATTAAATGTGTTTATTAGATGTTAGAATGTTGCAATAAAATTGTCTGCTCATTGACGTAGTAAGGGGTGTAGTGAGGGTCGGCAGTTTAAGTGTTAAAAAATGTTGTTCTTAGAAAATGTAAACCTAATGTATAATACACTTTTTGTTTTGAATTGTTTTTGTTCCTAGCGGGTTCTTCGGCTGTCCCCATAGGATAAATTGTTTTGGTTCCAGGTAGAACCCTTTTTGGTTCCAGGTAGAACTGTTTTGCGTTCCAGGTAGAACTGTTTTGCGTTCCATGTAGAACCCTCTGTGGAAAGGGTTCTATATGGAACTCAAAAGGGTTCTATCAAGAACCAAAAAGGGTTCTTCAAAGGGTGCTCCTATGGCACCTTTTTTTCTCAGTGTAGGTATAATTTTAATCCACTCTTCTTTCTTTTCTTTTACAAGATGTCATGCCCACACACTAATCAGCCACACATCACAAGAGCGGTGCTAAATTACAGGCGCTGCTCAGTTTGAGCTTTCAAGACAAAATTTAAACATTAAAGATGAGCCTCTGTAGTCTGGTCTCACTGTGAGATAGAGTACATTAATCAACCCAGTGATTATCAAGCACATTTTTCTTGCAGAAAAACATTTATAGTTCTGTCCTCCTTACATTACGCTGTTCATTATGTTCATAAGACTGCCAGCACTTTAAAGAACAAACATTATTAATCTTGCCCATTGTTATCAGACACCGCTTTTGAAACTTATAACAAAAGTCTACTTTTTGTTCTCTCTCCCTGAACTCATTTCATAAAGCACATCAGTCAGGCTTAATGGCTTTCGTGTAGTCTGAGTCCTTCGGAAAGACAACCTAATGGGCTTTATTGGCCTTTAAGCACATACTGTACCCGACTATGATGGTTTGAGAAAATGTCATTTTTGAGAACTCAATTGAGACTCTAGTCCTTGAGCTTTCGACAATGTCTTAAAGTATTTGTTGAGTGTTCCATATTTTTTTAATGGAATATTACCTAAAATGTATTAAAACGTTATAATTAATGATGATAAAAAGCAGCTTTTCTCAGTGCCCCTGCTTGGCCGGTTAGAAAACAACAGAGTGGTTTGGGTATGTACTGGTAAAAATTGTCAATGAGACATGCATCCCCTTGGTTATTCAAATTAGCTCCCACGTGGAGGCACTGGGGCAGACTGTCCGAGCCCAGCTGCACCAAGTCAAATAGTAAGGATGGATTCAGGAAACGCACGATGGAACTACTAGGGCACAATAAATGCAGAGTGATTATTTCACAAGCGTGAGTCGTTTCTGTACTTTGGTTTGTCACTGTTCGTGAAGCCAGCTATCTAGCTACTGCTTCCACCTATATCAACAGTTAACTGCCAGCAGGCCAACTCTTTCAAACTGCATAATTTCAAATAGAAGTGACTGGTGAGAAAGTTGCTTCATATACTTTGTCCTTTTTCTGACACCAGCTGCGAATAGCTTGGCTTTGCTAGCTCGCTTTTTTTGTGTGCAGTGAGTGTGCACTCCTGAGCCTGTCTCAAGAAAGATCTACCTAGCAAACAGGGGACATCCTAAGCACGTTAGGCGCCACTTGTGGGGGTCGTAGAGCAAAATGGAGACCACCATCGTGAGTGTGGTAGTTAATAGTTTGTAGGTGAAACCATTCAGACTCTACAGACGTTTTCACAAGAAGACCGATTTCTGGGATGTCTCATGGTCTGACAAACACAGCTCTAGCTCTGCCACCTTTTAACGCAGATGCGGAAGTGCGATGTCGGCGGATGTAGTGGATTGAGACTCATCCAACGCGAAAAAATATATCTCTAACTTAAACTGACAGATTTAACGGGGACCATTTTTAATTATGTTACTTAGATTGACACTGGGGGGTTATGTACCTTACTGTGATTGTTTTCAATTACAATAGTCAAAAAGAAACACAAATAGCTTCTTAACAAACACCAATATCTCAAGCAATAATTTTTATAGGACTGTCTGGGAGTGGTTTGACTTGGGAGAGGAAAACTGAATACTAGCTGTTATTGGCAGAGAGGTTTGGAACTCACTGTCTTTACCTAATTTACCACCTGGTGACATCACCAAGCAGGCCAAAACTCCATCGCAACAAAATAAGCTGAAATTTCAGACCTCTTATACTAAAAGGGCATTATCATAATTTTCTAGTATTTAATAGTATTATTCCAACATAGTGTGGAAATACATATAAACTACAGGATATCATGCTTTTGACTGTGCTGGGTCTTTAAGTGTATTTTTAACATGTGCAAATTTAGGAAATCTCAAAATGCTGTAGACCATTGGGGTTTTGAGTTCAAATCCCAGGTGAGAACATGTTGAATAATAATTATTGAATAAATAAACACAAATCTAATAATGTATGGCAAAGTGTATCAAATGTAGTATGTAAGTTGAAAATTAAACCATGAATTGATCAGTGGTTTTACCATTCAGGGCCTTGATGGGCTTGGCAACAGTAACAAGGGGTCACCTATAATGAAGCTAGGATGGCTGTGCCCTGGATAGAATGTGTTTTTGGTAAGACATTTTTTGGATAGTCCATCTGTAGATGCTCTTCAGACTATTAGTAACATTTCAACTAATTATCTGCTATCCCTAACCCTGGTTCTAACCCTTATCCTAACCCTAAACGTAACCCTTACCCTAACCCGAGCCCTAACCTTAACCTAAACCTTATTATAAACCTAACCCTAACTGTAACCGTAGCCAGCGGTTGCTTATCAACAGATAGTTTGTTGATAGTATGACCATATGTAGAACATCTACAGATGGAAAATCCGGACTATCCAAATAAAGTTCAACCTGTTTTTGGGTGGGGAGAGTATGTTTCTTTACGACCAATCGGTGACGTCCCCGGAACAAACCAGGAACGAGACAAAAACCTCCACGGGACCATGATAGAACATTCTAAGAGGAGGATTTCCCTGGAACAAACCAGGAACGAGACAAAAACCTCCACGGGACCATGATAGAACATTCTAAGAGGAGGATTTCCCTGGAACAAGCCGGGAACGAGACAAAAACCTCCACGGGACCATGATAGAACATTCTAAGAGGAGGATTTCCCTGGAACAAGCCGGGAACGAGACAAAAACCTCCACAGGACCATGATAGAACATTCTAAGAGGAGGATTTCCCCGGAACAAGCCGGGAACTAGACAAAAACCTCCACGGGACCATGATAGAACATTCTAAGAGGAGGATTTCCCTGGAACAAACCGTAGAACGAGACAAAAACCTCCACGGGACCATGATAGAACATTCTAAGAGGAGGATTTCCCTGGAACAAACCAGGAACTAGACAAAAACCTCCACGGGACCATGATAGAACATTCTAAGAGGAGGATTTCCCCTGAACAAGCCGGGAACGAGACAAAAACCTCCACGGGACCATGATAGAACATTCTAAGAGGAGGATTTCCCTGGAACAAACCAGGAACTAGACAAAACCTCCAGGGGACCATGACAGATAATCCCAAGAATGTCCTAAAAACGTCCTCAGGCACGTCTTCGGGACAAACCGGGAACTAGACAAAACCTGCCGGGGATCATGACACAGCATCCTGACCATTTTAGGAGACCATTTCGGGACAAAAAAAAGTGAAAACATTTTTAAAGCTCTGGGCCAATCACATACGGGCCTGTCTCGGCCAAAGAGGATGATCGCATTATTCAAGCAATTTGTGTTTTTTTTTAACAGATGGGGTTCTACTCAGTGTTTTTTTCTCAAATGTATGATTTGGCCACAAGTACAAGTAAAGAACAACAACATTATTTGGGTATGAGCAGTATATTATAATATATTGTAATTTTTTTTTTTAATGATTTACTTTAAGAAAAGCTCAAAAAAAATCCATAGAACCTTTAGCCATCATTTGTACTGAGAGCAAACTTGAGAGAGGAGGGGGGAGTCAAAGGTTGTGTTCTGTGAGACAAGTGTAACACCTGCTGGTACTCAGCAGTACTACTGGAGGGGATGCTGATGCGATGCAGCCCACTTGCAGTAGTTTTAGCTCTGTTAGAATACAATTGTCGCATTTTGGGGATAATATTGTGCAATATAGAAGGAGGCCCGACAAAAACAGAATAAAATATTATGCACTGCACACCTTTTCATCAGAATACTGGAGGTTGTTGGGTCAATATTGCTGTTGCCTCATCAAAACCAACTAAACTTAGTTATGACAACTACATTGAAACATTATACAAATGAATGTTCTTGGAAAGTTCATTTCTCGTCACACTGACTGATCCAAGAGTATTTTTTTTCTATATTGCCGTCATTGTAAAGCTAGCCATGACAAGAACTTAGTGAGTGCATCATGGAAAAAGTTGTCACAAAATTAGCTGACTCTGTTAATGGGCAATGTGTCAACAGGAAATATCCCACTAACATCACAACAGGACCTTCACCTCCAAAACCTGATGCAAAGGACACTCATTGAGCCACCAGCTGTCTCTCACTATCTTCTTCAAACAAACACCTCATGTGCTCTTTAGCATAGCTGAATCAGGAGCAGGTAGACCATACACAGGTCATCAATCCCTGGAATCGTCTGTATCTCAGACACAGGTCACATCAGTTATGTCCGATTCACTGGCCCTCTGCTTGGTCCACTAATGTCACTTAGTAAGACAAACATGCCTAACGAGGCGAACAACTGAATTGCCACTTACCATTTGATTTCATTGAGAGACTTCTCTTTTTTTTTCGCTGACACTGGCAAAGACCACAGGCCCTTGTTCCGAGACCCGTCTGCTCCAGCGGTATAAATGGGGGGAGGACCTGGTGTTCTGCCTCAACTAATTATTCCCTCAGCATTTTTGCTATTCTTCGACAGAGCTTCTTCACCACCACCAACTCCATAGGCAAGAGCTTGGGGGTCTATGCGTTTCACTGGAGGATTGGGAACGACAGTAGGGTTAGCGTGGTAGATCTGGGGGATGTAAATGCAACTAGAATATGAAAATGCCTCAGAACTCTTATCGTTTTTGTTGAACAAATGTATTTCTATATACTATGTCCTTTACTTCATCTAGAACCCAATAACTGTAGTTTTGTTGATGTAGGGATATGGTTTGTTTTAGAACATACTGAATGACAATATATCAACAGGATATGGGTCGTCGGCACAAAATGAGTTATATCAATCCAAGAACTAGAATAGAGATTGTTCTCATGCATTGCATGAAGCTCCCATAGTGTACTGGAAGCAGTGTGAACTTATCTGTTTCATTGTGTTTCCCTCATCCAGCCTACCATCACCATGGCCTTCTGGCTCCAAGCTGCATCTCTGCTGGTGTTGCTGGCGCTCTCCCCCGGGGCAGACGCTGCAGCTGCCCAGCACCTGTGTGGCTCTCACCTGGTGGACGCCCTCTATCTGGTGTGTGGAGAGAAAGGATTCTTTTACAACCCAAAGAGAGATGTGGATCCCCTTATAGGCAAGACACCTCTAGCACTGTCTGAATTCAAAAGGCTTCATAGCTGCTCGACAACTCAACTTGATCTAAGACCACAAGCTACTTTACTGTTTTTGTGTGTGTGTAGAAATGGCATGTAGGAAACTCATGGTCACTATGAATAACAATGTTGTGGAACAATGTATAACCTACAAATATTGAAATGAATGTGAAGGCAATGATGAGATACAGGGAAAGGCATAAACAGTAGTCCATACAACATATGCTGGTTTATGTTGTGCTATAGCACTCACTCAATATATTTTTCTCCTCTTGCAGGGTTCCTCTCTCCAAAATCAGCAAAGGAGAACGAAGATTACCCCTTCAAAGACCAGACGGAGATGATGGTAAAGAGAGGTATTGTAGAGCAGTGCTGTCACAAGCCCTGCAACATCTTCGACCTGCAAAACTACTGCAACTGAGACCTGTCGGACCACTTACCCTGCGTTCACCCACTGCCACGCTCAAATTCTCAGAGACAGCATCTTACTTAAAAGATTTGCAAACATGGAGTGCAAACAAGGAAAGGTCTACACGGGTTTTATTTTTTATTTATTGATTTTCCCCAGAGAATAAAGTTATATGAAATTAGCAAGGACTTTGAGTTTTCCTTTTGTGAATGGGACTTAGGTTCTGAGTAGGTTACTATGGCTTCTGTGCAAGTTGTGGTTTTGAGTTTACATGATATTGTAAATGCATATTGTGGTAATTCAGACATGTTCATATCATGTCCTCTTAGTTGCCTCGATTGTGTTACTATGCAGCTAAGAGCGGCCTTGCACAATGACCATTTTGTTCCTCTTTTTTCTCCCGGTATTGCATTATTTTGACTGTCTACCTTATCATAATCAACTAATATTACAGTGTTTTCAAAGATATTATGCTAACATCAGTAAGTGTTTTTGAGATAGGCCTATTGCACAGCTCCATTCACCTTGCTACTGTGCTTGGTTGATTCACCATCATGTTATAGCTCTCAGACAAGTGTTTGGTTTATGCAACTTTAGTTAGTATTTGATAATTATTATGCATTTGTCTGTCTTTAAAATTCATTCATTACTCAGTTCTGAACTCTTAATCACGTGGGCCCAGTTTTTCAAAACTTTTAATCTGGATCCGAGTGATCCGGATTCAGATCGATCGGGCTGTTTTTTTAGAAGAAAATAAAACTGATATAACCCTCTCACCAAAGGCTCAGATAAATCCGCGTGGAAATAATCATGAAAAGGATGAACTTGTATGAAATTGACTCGTTAGGGGGGAATGAGAAGCGAGGGATATTTACTAATAGATATTTAAAATGACAAACACACACGTAATACAATTTGACTGGGATGTGTTATTACTGTTATGAATAAAGACGATCAGAAATACAATACAATATAAAAAAGTATAAATAAAACCCCCGGGTATTAGAGTAGTCGACGGCCTGGTCGGAAGAGACCTGCAGTCTGTGGCCGCATTCTCCAGTTGTTTCCCCTGAGCCTACAAGTCTAGAGGAATTGTGACTCTTAAAACTCAGTCACTGGCACTGTTTAATCTAGCTGGCAAGCTAATGTTGGCGCGCATTGGAGCTTAATGATTGGCGATAGAAGACGAATGATTCAGCGAAGGAATGGGAAAACAAATGTTACTGGGAAACCATGTAGGCTTTCTGTTACATGTAGTATAGCAAAGTCATTTTCAGTTCGGATTGCTGCCACTAAAATGCCACACAGTAATCCTTACAAAAAAGTCGGAACGTTCGTTCAAATCGCTAACATGTTCGCCACAGACGGAAGCCTTGTTGAACTTACCTCCGTCTACATTAGTTCACATGAACGTAAACTTACATTAGTTCACATGAACGTAAACGTCAAAATACTTAAGTGGATGGTACATTAAAGAATTAAAACCAACACTAATTCTTAAACTATTGGCATGTTGTTTCTTTGAAGCTTGCACATGGAAGTAGTACAAGTGTTTGATGCGATGCAAACAACAGGCTTCATCAGAATAAGCATGCCCTCATGACAAGTAAACTAGTGTAAAGAACATCATGTACAAACACAGGAAATGTGTCAATCCTTGTTTTCTGTTGCCTAGAG
Organism: Oncorhynchus gorbuscha; assembly: GCF_021184085.1. Lineage (NCBI taxonomy): Eukaryota > Metazoa > Chordata > Actinopteri > Salmoniformes > Salmonidae > Oncorhynchus > Oncorhynchus gorbuscha. The sequence goes on along the minus strand of NC_060188.1, from coordinate 52,211,234 downwards.
TATCTAACCGGGATGTAAGGGATATTCAGAGTATTACCCAATCCACTTGTATATGAAGGAGACATGTCTCACTATAGGAGCACACATCACATTAGGAACTCCAGGTGTGTCAGAGGTCAGTAGTGTAGGAGCTTTCTTAGTTATTTGAGATATTCTTATCTCTGTTTCTGTTGCTTCTTCCGCTTCATTTCTTTCTTCAGTGGACTCATTTTCTTTCCTCCTGACCTCGCCACAGGTTCTCTGGTCATTACATTCTAAATGCAAAATGAAAGGTTCTGACATTTCTTCATCTTCTCTGTCTTGAAAAGTTGTCTTCAGCTGCTCTTCCTCCCGGGGAAGGACTGCCCGTTCCATGATCTCGCCATCACGGTTGACAACTCCATTGTGTCCTCCTCCCAGAGCGCTAAGAACCTTGGCGTGATCCTGGACAACACCCTGTCGTTCTCGACCAACATCAAGGCGGTGGCCCGTTCCTGTAGGTTCATGCTCTACAACATCCGCAGAGTACGACCCTGCCTCACACAGGAAGCGGCGCAGGTCCTAATCCAGGCACTTGTCATCTCCCGTCTGGATTACTGCAACTCGCTGTTGGCTGGGCTCCCTGCCTGTGCCATTAAACCCCTTCTACTCATCCAGAACGCTGCAGCCCGTCTGGTGTTCAACCTTCCCATGTTCTCTCACGTCACCCCGCTCCTCCGTTCTCTCCACTGGCTTCCAGTTGAAGCTCGCATCCGCTACAAGACCATGGTGCTTGCCTACGGAGCTGTGAGGGGAACGGCACCTCAGTACCTCCAGGCTCTGATCAGGCCCTACACCCAAACAAGGGCACTGCGTTCATCCACCTCTGGCCTGCTCGCCTCCCTACCACTGAGGAAGTACAGCTCCCGCTCAGCCCAGTCAAAACTGTTCGCTGCTCTGGCCCCCCCAATGGTGGAACAAACTACCTCACGACGCCAGGACAGCGGAGTCAATCACCACCTTCCGGAGACACCTGAAACCCCACCTCTTTAAGGAATACCTAGGATAGGATAAGTAATCCCTCTCACCCCCCCGCCTTTAAGATTTAGATGCACTATTGTAAAGTGACTGTTCCACTGGATGTCATAAGGTGAATGCACCAATTTGTAAGTCGCTCTGGATAAGAGCGTCTGCTAAATGACTTAAATGTAATGTAAATGTAAATCTTCTGAATCAACATTTTCAGATTTCTCTGGATTTTTCACATCCTCTTCCAGTTTTTCTTCTTCACTTGAAGTACAGCCTTCTGGCTTGTTCAATTCTTTCAACTTCTTTGCAGAGTTCTTCGACTCTGTGTTGTATCAGCGTCAGCCACAGATTCTAGGCACACTTGCATTGCTAGCAGTAACAGGTAATTCCGATGAAGGATTTTGATGGGTCCATCTCCATTTTCTGGCTTCAACCGGAACGCAGTTAAGTTGAATTATTGATTGTATTTTTGTTTATTCCATGTGCAACACTGTGTTGTTGTATTTGTAGAACTACTTTGTTTTATCTTGGCCAGGTCGCAGTTGTAAATGAGAACTTGTTCTCAACTAGCCTACCTGGTTAAATAAAGGTGAAATTAAAAATGTAAAAATAAAAGTTTGGCATTTGACTTTCAACAACATGCGGCGTAGAGGCCCAGCAATCTGCCAACTTGTGTATTCCTTTCAGTCCTAGATTCCGTATCAGGACTCTGTCTCTGGCGAATCTTGATCATTTTCTGTGTTGTCTATGTTCTGTTTTCCTGCAGTGGTCTCTGAGAGTTTGAATACAGCTTGCAACTCTTTATGTCAGACTTTTCTGATGCACCATCACTCGAGACTCCAAAGCATAGATCTACAGGTAACCTTGCTTCACGGCCAACATGATAAAGTACAGAGAATATCCGGTTGCTTCGTTCTGAGTGCAATTGTACAAATATACAAGATGTCTCAGGTTGAGGATCACCATAAAGGTTCATTTCTGATTCTTAGTAGGAAATACAAGCATCTTTTATACAGTGATCCGTATTGACTAGGACATTTGCTGTCTTACTGGAATCTGGTTCAATGGACAGAAAATCCAAAGTTCCGTCACTATGTATATGAGACAAGGGAGCAACTATTTTGAGTAGTGCGTTTCTATGGATACCGCGAGCACAGGATATGCAGTAGTCTTTGACCTCTGGTTTAATATGTGGCCTCTGGAAACGGTCTCTTACTAATCCATAAGTATTGTCGAAACCCCAGATGACCTGAGTCATCATGTAGTGACTTTAACACATGTAGTGATTTCAACCCCCAAACTTCTCTGGCAGAAGAAGCTGAGTTCAGTGAAGTCTGTTTGGAGGATTTGTATAGCAAAATATATGGCAAATAGAAATCCAATATGGATGGTGTTAAGAGATAGATGGGAGGGGTTGAATGGAGCTGAAGGGTGAGACTAATAACAACAAGAACACAAATGTAAAAGATATTGAGTCTGTAAAATGTATATAGGTTCAGAACTTTGTGAAGTTATATAGCAAATATAAATCAAACTGGATGGACATCAGAAATAGATGGGAGAGGTGGAGGTTAGAGGAAGGCCAGGACTAAAAACAAACCAAATATAACTTTTGTGAAATCGATTGTGTCCGTAAAATGTATATAGTAAGTATAAGCTGGAAGTAGAAGCCTAAGTGTTATTGTTTATTAGTTTCCTCCAATTAGGATACGGGTGGTAGGGTTTGCGGGATATGTATGTATGTATGTATGTATGTATGTATGTATGTATGTATGTATGTATGTATGTATGTATGTATGTATGTATGTATGTATGTATGTATGTATGTATGTATGTATGTATGTATGTATGTATGTATGTATGTATGTATGTATGTATGTATGTATGTATGTATGTATGTATGTATGTATGTATGTATGTATGTATGTATGTATGTATGTATGTATGTATGTATGTATGTATGTATGTATGTATGTATGTATGTATGTATGTATGTATGTATGTATGTATGTATGTATGTATGTATGTATGTATGTATGTGAATATATATATGGGTATATATATAAATATATTTACTAAACAAATATATGGGGGATTGGAAATGATGCAGACAATTAAGTTGATGGAAGTCACAATCTATCCGCAATATTAAAGCTGATCTACCCCCTAATACATTTAAAAAAGTGTACAGCACTCTGTCTTCAATCTTTAGTTTCTCCCATTCTCTTAGGAATACAGAGATGTCTGGATGTCCTGTGTTCATGACTCTCGTGACATCATAGTTTACTAGAGCTGACCACATCTCACCAATGCAGGGATGTTTTTGTTAAGATGCTGACCGCTCACTTGGACTCATTTTTGGCAACTGATGAGCGAGCACTCAATATAGTCAGGTTGTAGTATGATTGAGGAGTCGGTCTGATCCAAGAGTTGAAAACAAAATAATTTTTCTATTGTTTCGTTCTGAACAGAACCATCTTTTTTTGTTGTTCCGTTCCGCTGTTCCGAGCAGCAAAATAAAGTTCTAAACCAGTTCGAACCAAAAAAAAGCTCTCCATCACTCTCCTTGGTCAACAAGCCCTTACACAGCCTGGAGGTCTGTTTTGGGTCATTGTCCTGTTGAAAAACAAATGACAGTTCCACTAAGCGCAAACCAGACGGGATGGCACATCGCTGCAGAATGCTGTGGTAGCCATGCTGGTTAAGTGTGCCTTGAATTCTAAATAAATCTCAGACAGTGTCACCAGCAAATCCCCCCCACTATACATCTCCTCCTCTATGCTTCATGGCTGGAAACACGCATGCAGAAATAATCTGTTCACCTACTCTGCATCTCACAAAGACACAGCGGTTAGAACAAAAAATCTCAAATTTAGACAAATTTTATTTAATCAGGCAAGTCAGTTAAGAACAAATTCTTAACGACAGTTAACAAAATTTTCAATGACAGCCTGGGAACAGTGGGTTAACTGTCTGTTCAGGGGCAGAACGACAGATTTGAACTTGCAACCTTCCGGTAACTAGTCCAACGCTCTAACCACTAGGCTACCCTGCCTCCCCTTTTTTAAACAATTGGAGAGATTTCCTAATGTCCATTGCTTGTGTTTCTTGGCCCAAACAAGTCTCTTCTTCTCATTGGTGTCCTTTAGTTGTGGTTTCTTTGCAGCAATACGACCATGAAGGCCTGATTCACAAAGTATCCTCTGAACAGTTGTAACTCTGGGTCTTCCTTTCCTGTGGCGGTCCTCAGTTTGGTGATGGTTTTTGCAACTGCACTTGAAAAAACTTTCAAAGTTCTTGAAATTTTCCATATTGACTAACCTTCATGTCTTAATAACCTCTTGAAGCTAGGGGGCACATTTTTATTTTTGGAAAAATAACGTTCCCAAAGTAAACTGCCTATTTCTCAGGACCAGATGCTAGAATATGCATATAATTGACAGTTTAGGATAGAAAACACTCTAAAGTTTCCAAACTGTAAAAATATTGTCTGTGAGTATAACATAACTGATATTGCAGGCGAAATCCTGAGAAAAATCCAATCAGGAAGTGACTCTTATTTTGAAACCCCTGTCTTTCTATGCATCCCTATTGCCCATTGAAAGGGATATCAACCAGATTCCCTTTTCTGTGGCTTCCCTAAGGTGTCTACAGCCTTTAGACATAGTTTCAGGCCTTTATATTTTGGAGAATGAGCGTGAACGTCCACATTGCGTAAGTGGTCTGTTGTTGGCTCTCAGTGTGTTTTCTCGCAAAACAGAGAGGTAGCCATTTTTCCTCCTGGTCCTAGTGAAAAGCCAACTGTCCCAGTTGATATATTATCGAATAGATATTTGAATAGATATTATCCATTTCCGGTGGATTCCTAGGCATAACGCATCAAACTAACAGAGGTATTTGAATATAAATAAATATCTTTATGGAACAAAAGGAACATTTGCTGTCTAACTGGGAGTCTTGTGAGTGAAAACATCCGAAGCTCATCAAAGGTAAACGATTAATTTGATTAATCAAGGTTAAAGTAATGATGCACTATCATTTCACTTTGATTATTTGAGCTGTTCTTGCCATAATATGGACTTGGTCTTTTACCAAATAGGGCTATCTTCTGGATACCACCTCTACCTCTAACACAACTGACTGGCTCAAACACAATAAGAAAGAAAGAAATTCCACAAATTACCTTTTAACAAGGCACAACTCTTAATTAAAATGCATTCCAGTTAACTACCTCATGAAGCTGGTTGAGAGAATGCCAAGCATGTGCAAAGCTGTCATCAAGGCAAAGGGGGGCTACTTTGAAGAATCTCAAATATAAAATTATTATTGAGGTGTTTAGTACTTTTTTGGTTAGTACGTGATTACATATGTGTTATTTCATAGCTTTGATGTCTTCACTATTATTCTACAATGTAGAAAATAGTACAAAGAAAAACCCAGACAAGTACTTTGTTGGAAGCCACAATCTATTTGCATTATTAAAGCTGATTTACACCCTAAAAGAAATCTATAAAAAAATGACTTCACCAATGGATAGAGCAGCTTGCTATGGAGTGGGCAAGCTATGTTCATCCATTGGACAGACAAGTGTAGTGTATGGTGCGACATGCGACTGAAATTTTGCGTGTGAGGAGAGCGCTGGACATGAAGTTCTGGGCATCTTCTTGTTATGACATGCATCATTAGAATTATCTGTTGTCACCTCAAAACGTTTCTCCGTACAGGTAATTGTGCAGTTTATCAACGACGGCCCACTTCAAAACTTGAAATTCAAAGTTCAGACGGGGATGATCTTCTACTGATTAATGTGACTGGATGCAGGATTTGATCCTTGTATTCTCGTTATAGTATTCCGCCTAACGCTTAACCGCTTACACCGATATGTAGTATATATGGCTTTCAATAGCCTGCACCAGCCTGCACGTGTGCCGACACAGGTCTCGGCCATGTGGTTACTGCTTCAATCTTTGATTGATGGAGCCATTCAATCTTGGGAAATTGTGTGTCCAACATAGTTGACTGATGTTCAGCATAATTGACAAGGCAACGGGTGGCTATTTGAAGAATCTGAAATATAAAATGCATTCTGATTTGTTTAACACGTTTTTGGTTTAACGACATACCCAAATCTAACTGCCTGTTGCTCAGGCCCTGAAGCAAGGATATGCATATTCTTGGTACCATTTGCAAGGAAACACTTTGAAGTTTGTGGAAATATGAACTGAATGTAGGAGAATATAACACAATAGATCTGGTAGAAGAAAATACAAAGAAAAAACCAAGTTGAAGTGTAACTATGATGAAAATTACAGGCCTCTCTCATCTTTTTAAGTGGGAGAACTTTCACAATTGGTGGCTGACTAAATACTTTTTTGCCCCACTGTATATGTACCGACATTTGTTGTTTCTCTAAAATCTGCGATCTTGACATAACGACGCGCTGCATGATTTAAAACTGTCCCCTTGACGGAATGCCGATCCTTAAATTATTCAATGTTTGTTTACATTTACATTGTTTACAAACATTGGAATAAAACAAGCTTATATTTTGGGTTCTGATGGGGTATTACAGTTGAACGAATGGGTATATATAATTAATTTATGTCCAAAGATGGACAACTAAGGATTCTAGCTTTAAAGGCCCAGTGCAGTCAAAAAAAAACCATTTTGAAAAGACCCCCTAAAATGTTTGCCTGTTTTGGTGGGATGGAGTTATCTCCTTCCTTGTGACATCACCAGGTGCTGAATTAGTTAATAGACCAATAAGAAAGAGAGTTCCAAACATCTCTGCCAATAACTGCTAATTTTCAGTTTTCCCCTCCCAACAGGTGGAAATTATAGGCAATTAACAAGACACCCCCAATAAAGGAGTGGTTCTGCAGGTTGTGACCACAGACCACTTCTCAGTTCCTATGCTTCCTGGCTGATGTTTTGGTCACATTTGAATGCTGGCAGTGCTTTCACTCTAGTGGTAGCATGAGACGGAGTCTACAACCCACACAAGTGGCTCAGGTAGTGCAGCTCATCCAGGATGGACCATCAATGCGAGCTGTGGCAAGAAGGTTTGCTGTGTCTGTCAGCGTAGTGTCCAGAGCATGGAGGCGCTACCAGGAGACAAGCCAGTACATCAGGAGACGTGGAGGAGGCCGTAGGAGGGCAACAACCCAGCAACAGGATCGCTACCTCTGCCTTTGTGCAAGGAGGAGCAGGAGGAGCACTGCCAGAGCCCTGCAAAATGACCTCCAGCAGGCCACAAATGTGCATGTGTCTGCTCAAACGGTCAGAAACAGGTGAAAGCAGGTTTACATTGAGCACAAGTGACAGACGTGACAGTCTGGAGACGCCGTGGAGAACGTTCTGCTGCCTGCAACATCCTTCAGCATGACCAGTTTGGCGGTGGGTCAGTCATGGTGTGGGGTGGCATTTCTTTGGGGGGCCGCACAGCCCTCCATGTGCTCGCCAGAGGTAGCCTGACTGCCATTAGGTACCGAGATGAGATCCTCAGACCCCTTGTGAGACCATATGCTGGTGCGGTTGGCCCTGGGTTCCTCCTAATGCAAGACAATGCTAGACCTCATGTGGCTGGAGTGTGTCAGCAGTTCCTGAAAGAGGAAGGCATTGATGCTATGGACTGGCCCGCCCGTTCCCCAGACCTGAATCCAATTGAGCACATCTGGGACATCATGTCTCGCTCCATCCACCAACGCCACGTTGCACCACAGACTGTCCAGGAGTTGGCGGATGGTTTAGTCCAGGTCTGGGAGAAGATCCCTCAGGAGACCATCCGCCACCTCATCAGGAGCATGCCCAGGCGTTGTAGGGAGGTCATACAGGCACGTGGAGGCCACACACACTACTGAGCCTCATTTTGACTTGTTTTAAGGACATTACATCAAAGTTGGTGTGGTTTTCCACTTTAATTTTGAGTGTGACTCCAAATCCAGACCTCCATGGTTTGATAAATTTGATTTCCATTGATAATTTTTGTGTGATTTTGTTGTCAGCACATTCAACTATGTAAAGAAAAAGTATTTAATAAGAATATTTCATTCATCCAGATCTAGGATGTGTTATTTTAGTGTTACCTTTATTTTTTTTGAGCAGTGTACTTTAATTTACAGAAACGCCATGTATTTACTTAAAAAGTACATGGTAAATACACAATAATAGCATAATAGCTTTTATAAAGCTATCATGTTAAAAGTTATTGCACTCTGCTTGTTTTTCCAGGTTCCATAATAAGGCTGCTGTGTCTGTCATAGACTGCTGTTTGTATAGTCAATGGGGAGACAGGCCTACTTAACACCTCATTCACTGACAATCACAATGCCACTGAGACAGGGCTATATCAGCTGTCAGCAACAAATGGAGCAGCTATAACTTCTGGATTTGTTTGACCCTGGCAGTGCTGTCTGCCTTCTTGTTGGAGGAAGTGTGGTGCAAGAAGAAGGCTCTGCTTCGTCTAGCCTATTTTTTGCTCCTTTGCACCCCAGTAGCTCTACTTGTACATCTATAACCCCAGTTTTTAATTGCTGAATTGTAATTATTTCGCCACTATGGCCTATTTATTGCCATACCTCCCAAATCTTTGATTTTTCTATTGTGTTATTGACTGTTCGTTTGTTTATTCCATGTGTAACTGTCTTGTTTGTGTCGCACTGCTGTGCATTATCTTGTCCAGGTCACAGTTGTAAATGAGAACTTGTTCTCAACTGGCCGACCTGGTAAAATAAAGGTGAAATAAAAAAATATATTAAAATAGCCTGTAATGAACAGACAAGAGCAGGTGAGTGTCTTCTCAGGAAACAATTCATTGAAATGAAGTGGTATCGACTGACAGTAGTTCTGGCACTATGACCTTACAGTATGATATTTCAGCTATCCATAAGAAAAGAGAAATTGAACAGTACATCCAGCCACTGTTAAAGGTTGTTGTAGCACTCGAAACTGGACAGGAACCCTGACCGGAGCAATGCACTGTCTATAAAGGGTTCTCTTATTCGGTTATATAACATTTGATTGAACAAACTGTACTAGCATCAAGGTTTTCTGAGGGCATGACACAACTTTATGGCCTTTACAGGAGGTTGGAACTTAAAGTGATGTTTCACGTCAAGCAATCAATCAACTTCATTTGTTATTGCTTGATGTTATTTATTTGTTTGTCTTCTATTTTATTGAGTGCTTTGCCTGTGTTTGTGCAGGTGAAGGTGGTCATGAATATTTAAAGGACTGGCTATGGTGGGGTGGCCTTCTAACCAGTAAGTTTGTTTTGCCAAGTAGCAAAATCTACTCTCAATATTCGCCAGAAGCACTGTAGGGCTGGAAATTGCCAGGGACCTCACGATACAATATTATCACCATACTTAGGTGCCATCGTCAATCCACTTTTATTTTCCATTTGTTTGTCTTGTTTACCTACACACCTGGCTTTCATTTCCCTCATTAATTGTTGTATATTTAACCCTCTGTTCCCCCCATGTCTTTGTGTGGAATTGTTTGTTGTAAGTGCTTGTGCACATGTTGTGTTTTTTTTTTACAGTTACAATAAATGTTTGTTATTTTCTGCTTCCCCAGTGGGTGCCGGCGAAACGGCCAACTTTGCAGCATACATGTTTGCCCCAGCTACTGTGGTGATTCCTTTTGGCACTCTGAGTGTCATTATAAGGTACCCTTACCTCTCTGTTAGCTGGTTTATATCTACATACAGCTAGCTATCATTGCATTCTCTCAGGTGCTTCACTTTCCATGACTGGAAAACCGTATACCTATGTCACAAACCAGGTACCCATCCAACCTTTTTATGCGAGTAACAAGCAAAGTACATGTCTGATAAAAAATGTAACGACAGGCCTGATGGAAACAGAACATTTACGTCACGACTCCTACCAAAGGTAGCTCCCCGCTCGGCGGTCGTCGTCACCGGCCTACTAGCTGCCACTGATCCTTTTTTCCCCCTTGTCTGTTTATTAGTTACACCCTTGTCTGTTTATTAGCCCGCCTGCTGGGTGTGCAGGATTGTTTTCTGTGTACTATTGTGCACGCCTGTAAGTCACGGTTGTGCGTGTTTGTGTGTTTTTCTGGACAGTTTAGTTCACCGTGTTTTGGGGCATTTGTTTTGGGTGGCGTCGTTTTCACCTGTGTGGTGAATTAAAAAGTATCGCTACCCTGAACTCCCTGTTTCCTGCGCCTGACTTCTTCCTCCCACCACCCCGGGCATGACAATTTCCAAACGTCGACAGAACAAAATATGTGATCTTTTTGTGTCGCTAAAATTAACTATGCGAGAAATGTCGGTGGAAATGCTTTTATGTGCAAATATTGATACAATAACTATTATATCGAAGTGTACTTGGTGTCACGCGATGACATGTTGTGTGGTCCTCCCACTACGACTCGTCGGGAAAGCATGCAGTTTATTAGGATATAGAGTAAATAAATGATAATGAACATCACAGAGTGGTGAAAGTCTAAGGTGAGGAGCTTGATGCTCCTTTCCAATTAATATTGAGGGTCTTATTCTGGTGACATTGATCATCTATGCTTGGCTGCCATCTGACAAATATAACGTAGGCTATACCCGCACTGCATCTGCGAGCTGTTGGCGAGAGAGCCTGTGCCAATACCAAAATGTGCACAGTCGCTATACACTGAGTGTACAAACCATTAGGAACACCTGCTCTTTCCATGACATCGATTGACCAGGTGAATCCAGGTGAAAGATATGATCTCTTATTGATGTCACTTGTTAAATCCACTTCAATCAGTGTAGATAAAGTGGAGGAGACAAGTTAAAGGATTTTTAAGCCTTAAAACAATTGAGACATGGATGGTGTATGTGTGTCATTCAGAGGGTGAATTAGCAACACACAATATTTAAGTGCCTTTGAACATGGTATGATAGTAGGTGCCAAGCGAAATGGTTTCAGTGTGTCAAGAACTGCAACTCTGCTGGGTTTTTCGTGATCAACAGTTTCCCGCATATATCAAGAATGGTCCACCACCCAAAGGACATCCAGCCAACTTGACACAACTGTGGGAAACATTGGAGTCACCATGGGCCAGTATCCATGTGGAACCCTTTCGACACCTTGTAGAGTCTATGCCCCGATGAATTGAGGCTGTTCTGAGGAGGTGTTCCTAATGTTTTGTGAGAAATGCACCATTTTGTTTGTGAGAGCAGAGTAGAAAATGCCATAGAATATTTTTTATTCGGCACGGCTAAAGGTATTTTTATGTGCAATACCTCATCACGCACAGCCTTTTATCTGCCACAAGTCAATTTGATGGAAACATATCTCTGGTGGGAAAATTCACACATTGTTTATATGCAGATTTTAGAATATTCGCATGACAATCTGTTGCCAATTAGATGAAAGCCTAGCTAATGTTATCATGTTGTACCCTTATGTTGGTATATATGAACGAGTGCTGAGTGATTAGTGCTTTTTGAAGTCTGTTCATTTTTTTTACATTAAATGCGCTATGCATTATGTGGGTTCAATGCTGTAACAACACAGAATAAAACGATTAATACAAGTCTCATGATGGTAGTGACTGTCCGATACTGCTTATCACTTATTAACTATCATTTATTCACATTTGTTTTTATTTGATGACTTAATTATTTCATTCCAAGTCATCATCTCATCTCTATAGAGCTGCTGCCTATGCTGTCTGACAAAAAACAACAACATTATTTTAGGAGTTATTCAAAGTAAATCAACTTAAATCTGTTTTACCTCATTTCTACCACCATGTTACATGTGCAGTAAGAGTTTAAAAAACTATAGTCCACCTTTATTTGCTCAATACGAAAGTGGTCAGATGACGCAGATGCTAAGATACAGGACTGGTTTGCTACGACAGACTGGAATATGTTCCGGGATCATCTCTTGGCATCGAGGAGTATACCACATCAGTCACCGGGTTCATCAATAAAGCATCGATGACATTGTCCCCAGAGTGACCGTACGTACATACCCCAAACAGAAGCCATGGATTACAGGCAACTTCCTCACTGAGCTAAAGGGTAGAGCTGCCGCTTTCAAGGATCAGGACTCCAACCCACTAAGCCAATGTGAGTAAGACCTTTAAACAGGTCAATATTCACAAGACGGCAGGGCCAGACAGATTACCAGGATGTGTACACCGAGCAGGCACTGACCAACTGGCAAGTGTCACCACTGACATTTTCAACCTGTCCCTGGCCGAGTCTGTAATACCTACAGTTGAAGAAACAAAACAACCATTCATTGTGTAGCTAGGACCCTTGGGAATGCAAAGAGAGGAAGATCTTCAAAGGTAAGTGATTTATTTTATCGCTATTTGTGATTTTGTGACGCCTGTGCTGGTTTGAAAAAGTATTTTGATGTGGCGCACTGTCCTCAGATAATCGCATGGTATGCTTTCGCCGTAAGGCCTTTTTGAAATCTGACAATGCGGTTGGATTAACAAGAAGTTAAGCTTTTAAATGATGTAAGACACTTGTATTTTCATGAATGTTTAATATAACGATTTTGAATTTCGCGCTCTGCAATTTCACCGGATGTTGTCGTAGTGGAACGCTAGCGGGACACCGAGCCGTAAGAGGGCTTGTAAGTAAGCATTTCACGGTAAGGTCTACCCATGTTGTTTTCGGCGCATGTGACAAATAATATTTGATTTGATTTTGATAAATAAGGCATACTTTTATGGCTGCTAAATACCAACTATCAATCACTAAGATCATGTATTTTCAGGTAGAGATACCTCGCGAAGCAACTGCTCTTTAAATCAAATCAAATCAAATCCAATTTTATTTGTCACATACACATGGTTAGCAGATGTTAATGCGAGTGTAGCGAAATGCTTGTGCTTCTAGTTCCGACAATGCAGTGATAACCAACAAGTAATCTAACTAACAATTCCAAAACTACTGTCTTATACACAGTGTAAGGGGATAAAGAATATGTACATAAGTATATATGAATGAGTGATGGTACAGAGCAGCATACAGTAGATGGTATCGAGTACAGTATATACATATGAGATGAGTATGTAGACAAGTAAACAAAGTGGCATAGTTACGCCTCTCAACCACGCGTTCTTCTTTCTTCTCTTCATCTCCGTGTCTGCCCCATACGTGTCTGTAAGCGGCAATGGATTGTGGTCATTGTAGTTAATTACAATGTTTTCTGCGCTAAACTCTGGAGATTATCGGCCTGATGGAAACTACAACTCCCTACTACATCACACATTTCGGGCTTCATCTGATTTATCTCTAGAGAAACTGTGTATTGAGCTCACAGAAAAAAACTGAATGAAATGATTGGTCAGTTGCTTAAAAACCGAACATGCACTCAGAAATGTTAAAGTATTGAGAATATTTCTGGCCAAAACCTACCTAAAAAACAATTTAATTGTCAGGAGCTGGTCTGTGTAAGTCATTGTTTTACAGCAATCTGCTGTTTTGGGGTTTGCATTGATATTGAAATGACTGTAGTTGTGGCTTCTCTCTACGACTGAGCACCCCTGTTCATGATGCATCAAGGTATTTAAAAGGATATGGTTATTTCAAACCCAGTATCACAGATTATTGCGAAATAGACACAATTTGAAAATGTGCACAGGAACACGAAAAAGTATACTTTCTTTGTGTGCAGTACATGATTTTGCATACAGCGCATTTCAATCACAGATAGAGACAGTTAGTTACTTCAGACAGAAACAATAGGAGGGAAGTTGCTGGGGAGGATGAGTGGTTGTATAATGCTAATGTCTAGTAACACAAGAGTTGTGTGTTCGAATCTCATCGTGGACAACTTGAACTAATTAGCAACTACTTACTACTACTTACCATAGCAAAATTGTCAAAGGCTCCAGCCTCTGAGTAGCCATAGACTGTTCTCTCTGCTACTGCACGCCAAGTCTAGGTCCAAGAGGCTTCTAAAACAGCTTCTACACCCAAGCCATAAGACTACTGAACATCTAATCAAATGGCCACTCAGACTATTTGTATTGCCCCCCCCCCCTTTAAGCTGCTTTCTGTTATTATCTATGCATAAGTCACTTTAATAACTCTACGCACATGTATATATTACCTCGACTAACCAGTGCCCCCGCTAACTTTCTTATTTTTGTAGGTATTTTTCTTAAAACTGCGTTGTTGGTTAAGGGCTTGTAAGTAAGCATTTCACTGTTGTATTCAGCGCATAAAATTGGATTTGATTTTTAGCTACATTTCATATCTTTTGCAGAGGCATTGTTTTGTCTGAGTCACTTCCTTGTGTGTGTGTTTGTGTGTGATTGTGTCTGTGCGCACACGTGTGTGTGTGCCTGTACATGCGTGTGTGTGTTTGTTTTAGGAATTGGAGTCTAATAATTCAATCCACAGTATGTAGGATCTAATAATTTTGCTACAATATGAACACTATGATATTCTTCTTTGTAAACAGGATCCAGTACCATTTAAAATTGAAATAATTACTATAATGTGAAGTCATTATCCTTTTTCAACAATGTTCCTTATTGATTGAATGCCAACACAGAACCCCTTCAACTGTAACAGTGCAGTTGAACATTGAATTTATATTCAGTAAGTTATTCAGTGTACTTGTTTTGGACTCCTAACTAAATTCCACTATGAGACAACAAAAAAATCACTGCTTTCTTTCCAGGAGGAAGTGTGAACTGGTCCCAGTCAACAAAGAAGTGTCAGGTTTCTGCAGCACTGAGCTTTGTCAGGGGCAGAGCAGACTAATGATGTGGGTTTGTTATTAACGGCTGAGCTGAGAGCGGGACCATACTCTCTCAGACAGAGCCCAGGGACAGGTTGCTATAGAGCCCGCAGAAAGGTAACAGACTAACATAGTATTTATTTATTTTTTTACCTGTATTTAACAAAGCAAGTCAGTTGAGAACAAATTCTTATTTTCAATGACGGCCTAGGAACAGTGGGTTAACCGCCTGTTCAGGGGCAGAACGACACATTTGTACCTGCCACTCCAATATCAACCCTACGTAAAAAAAATACTACAGTTTACTATAGAATACTATACTACCTCGTATCCCTCGATCATGTAGTTTTTAGTATATAATATTGTAGTATACTGTAGAATACTATACCACACACTGTATTGATATGCTAATATTAGGTTTGCATATGCCTCGCCCCTTTCCCTCCCCCTCAATCCAAATTGTGCCACCCATGACTGAAAATCTACTGGCCAAGTATAGATCATATACTGTGTTCCTTACATGTTATAGGGAAAAAAAGCAGAAGTGCTGAACTGAGCTAGTCAGACTGCAATCTGACTGACCTACCTACCTACCTACCGGTTATGGATAATTTGTACTTTTAGAGTTTGTCCAGTAAGGAGAAAGCCCCCAAAAAATACACAAATGAGGGTTTCAGTGTGACAACACCATCACTCAAGTATCTAAAAGCCACAGGCAATGTAAGGGTTAATGGGTAGCCTAGTGTTACTAAGACATTGATTCTATCATATGGTAAACGAAGCCTGCTCTGGTTCCTTGTGTATCACTATCCCAGTCTCAGCGAGGTGTACTGTGGAGAGGGGAGCACGTTTCCCCCATTCTCACACTTCAATCCCTGTTCCCTTATGAAAATCCTCATCATATACAATTATCTGAACGTAATTCAAAATAATACCACCAATAATTTGTTAAAACGCTCGTGGTCACTGTCTGTTCTTTACGTTAAATATATGACTTTTAAATTATAATCTAAGGACTGTGTTTGGAGTTTTAGAACATTAGTGGTTCATGTTTCACATTGTGCATTTAATAATAAGCATACAGTAGAAAATAAAGCTTGACTGATAGCCAAACTTAATAGCTCAAATAAAAGCACCAAGACATAATGATGTCACAAGCAATACACAAGATGTCCAGTAGATGGAGATACGCACCCAGTTATAGACAAGTCTAACCATTCTTCTGGTTTAGGCTACTTATCACCCATACTAACATAGACGACAAGAACACAATACCAGCATGCAGAATAACAAATATCTTAAGTTCGTACATATTATACAAAAACAGCTTGGACTCTTAAGAGAAATGTCTACTTAGGGTGTATTAGGGACTATTGTACTATCTTGATATAGACGCATTAGCAGCCTACATTAGTGACAGGCAGTATGAACCAGTCAGCATCAGTCAAAGGTCAGGGTTGTGGCTTTGAACAAAGTAGTTTAACTGCACGATTTAGTTAATCAGCTCTTTGACTGTGAAGAGAGTTTATCCTTGTCTGATAATGTCCCAGAAGCACAAGCAATATGGAAATATATGACTTTTCTAAACTTTCCATCAATTTGCAATCAGTATAGCTAAGAGATGATCATCTTGTGTTTTTCTACTCCAATCATCGGCATTATGATTATGAAGAAGGGCTGATTATGTTCGGTGGCTAAGGAGGAGAAGGACTCATTCTGTTCTGTAATAGAAAATATGGAAGACATCGCTGTTGTTTGCTTCATTGACCATAATGTAGTGTTGATGAAGTGATTAGTTTCAGTCATTCATCAGCCAGTGCGTCAGTGAGCTCACCCTGTTCCTCTTCATGTTTATCAACCAGTTGGTTTCTGCCTTTGATGGTCATTTAAATCCCTAATCTTCTCACAGGGATTTGTCTCGTTGCCACTCAACTTGAAACAACATTCTGGTCACAGTAACATATTATGTTGTACTTCCCTCCTTCAATCGTTCTAGTTGTGTATAGTTACAAAAAAAACATGTTATTAACTGAAAGTGGCAAGGGATTAAATGCAGACTTCATAAATCTGCGCATATTTCCTTTTTTTGTAAAATGCCTTTTGTTCACCCTCATTGTGTGTTGTGTTAATTACTGCGATCACTCACCATTGAGTCCCGCTAGGGGTTTCAGCTGCCTCCCACTCAAATGAAGGATGCACAGAAACTAAATGATCAACTTAACCACGCTATAAGTTGTCTACCCCTGGCTAGATTCTACCAAGTGGAGAGATCTTTGTAATATTACTCATAAAGCTTACATGTAGCTAACCTTTACGTGTAGTAACTACAGTGCATTCAGAAAGTACTCAGATCTCTTGACTTTTTCCACAAAATGTGGAAAAAGTCAAGAGATCTGAGTATTCTGAAATTACATTTAACATTTACATTTAAGTCATTTAGCAGATGCTCTTATCCAGAGCGACTTACAAATTGATTAAATAAAACAATTCCTCGTCAATCTACACATAATTCCCCAGAATGACAAAGCGAAAACAGGTTTTTTTAAATGTTTGCAAATGTATAAAAATTACAAAACAGAAATAACTTATTTACATACTTTAAGTATTCAGGCACTTTGCTATGAGACTCGAATTGAGCTCAGTTGCATCCTGTTTCCATTGATCATCCTTGAATTGTTTATACAACTTGATTGGAGTCCACTTGTCCCACAGTTGACAGCGCATGTCAGAGCAAAAAAGACAGGATAGTGTCGAGGCACGGATCTGGTTAAGGGTACCCAAAAAAATCTGCAGCATTGAACACAATGGCCTCATCATTCTTAAGTGGAAGACGTTTGCAACCACCAAGACTCTTCCGAGAGCTGGCCGCTCGGCTAAACTGAGCAACCTGGGGAGAAGAGCCTTGGACAAGGAGGTGACCAAGAACCAGATGATCACTCTAACAGAGATCCAGAGTTCCTCTGTGGAGGAGAAAGTTACAGAAGGATAACCATCTCTGCAGTACTCCATCCAATCAGGCCTTTATTGTAGAGTGGCCAGACTGAAGCCACTCCTCAGTAAAAGGCACATGACAGCCCACTTGGAGTTGGCCAAAAAGCACATAAAGAGACCTCTCAGACCATGAGAAACAAGATACTCTGGTCTGATGAAACAAGATTGAACTCTTTGGCCTGAATGCCAAGTGTCACATCTGGAGGAAACCTGACACCATCCCTACAGTGAAAATGGTGGCGGCAGCTTCATTCGGTGGGGATGTTTTTCAGCGGCAGGGACTAGGAGACTAGTCAGGATCGAGTGAAAGATGAATGGAGAAAAGTACAGAGGGATCCTTGATGAAAACCTGCTCCAGAGCGCTCAGGACCACATACTGGGGCAAAGACCTTCCAGGACCTAAGACCTTCCAACAGGACAATGCAGGAGTGGCTTCGGGACAAGTCTCTGAATGTTCTTGAGTGGCCCAGCCATAGCCAGGAATTAAACCCAATCTCTGGAGAGACCTGAAAATAGTTGTAAAGTAAATAAAATAAAAACAGTATGGGGATGAGGTAGGTAGATTGGGTGGACTATTTACAGATAAACTATGTACAGCTGCAGCGATCTTTGGGTCTTTGGGTGTTTGAAATTCACTGCTCGATTGAGGGACCTTACAGTTAATTGTATATGTGGGGTACAGAGATGAGGTACTTATTAAAAAGTCCAAGCAACTTATTATGTGACTTGTTAAGCACATTTTTACTCCTACATTTATTTAGGCTTGCCATAACAAAGAGGTTCAATACTTACTGACTCAAGCCATTTCAGCTTTTCATTTTCAATACATTTGTTGAAATTAATACATAATGCCACTTTGATATTATGTGGTATTGTGTGTAGGCCAGTGACACAATCTCAATTTGATCCATTTTAAATTCAGGCTGTAACAAAACAATTTTTTTATTAAAAGGGGGTGTGAGTACTTTCTGAAGGCACTGCTACTACATGATATAGGCAGCAAGGATAGTTGTAATGCCTGTCATATAATTCCTTTGTGGATGTTTCAGAAGCTTGACGAGCATTTCTAATATGTTAGAAATGCTCGTCAAGCTTCTGCACTCACAACTCAATTATTTGTTGCCTAGAGACGTTCAAGCCTCTCCAGATGCAAGTGGACCTCCAATGCCACCATAATCTGATTAACTTCAATCAGGCATTTCCCTCTCCTAATACATAGAAGATGCATTAGACGTTGTGGAGCTGTCATCCTAAGTACATAAGGAAGAGGCATTATAAAGACTCCATATTTTTTGATGTGTGGTAAGGTCAAAGTGCACGTGTCCATGTGTTAAACATCTGGATGTCTAGGCTGCCAACCAGAGGCAACAGTTTTAAAGGAGTTTCTTTATGCACACTTTATGGACAACACAACCTGTCCAAATGGACCAACTTTAGGCCACCTGCTATTAGAGAAATCTCTGTGTCCAATAATGTCCAATCATCTTTGTGCACGGATTCGATCCCATGCCTTATGGCACACTTGATATCGTACAGTTTAACACTCAGTTTGAACACATTTCATAATATCACATTCTCAGCACATTGGGCTGTACAGGTGCATCAAAGCAGGGACCGAGAGACTGAAAAACAGCTTCTATATCAAGGCCATCAGACTATTAAACAGCCACCACTAACATTGAGTGGCTACTGCCAACACACTGACTCAACTCCAGCCACTTTAATAATGGGAATTGATGGAAATTCATGTAAAATATATCACTAGCCACTTTAAACAATGCTCCTTAATATAATGTTTATATATCCTACATTACTCATCTCATATGTATATGTATATGTATTCTTATTGGCAGACTCGACAGCCTTGGTTTCTAAAATGATTGCCTCGCCTGGTTTACCAACTATTTCTCTGATAGAGTTCAGTGTGTCAAATCGGAGGGCCTGTTGTCCGGACCTCTGACAGTCTCTATGGGTGTGCCACAGGGTTCAATTCTCGGGCCGACTCTCTTTTCTGTATACATCAATGATGCTCTTGCTGCTGGTGATTCTCTGATCCACCTCTATGCAGACGACACCATTCTGTATACTTCTGGCCCTTCCTTGGACACTGTGTTAACCTCCAGACGAGCTTCAATGCCATACAACTCTCCTTCCGTGGCCTCCAACTGCTCTTAAACGCAAGTAAAAACTAAATGCATGCTATTCAATCGATCACTGCCCGCACCTGCTCGCCCGTCCAGCATCACTACTCTGGACGGCTCTGACTTAGTGGACAACTACAAATACCTGGGTGTCTGGTTAGACTGTAAACTCTCCTTCCAGACTCACATTAAGCATCGCCAATCCAAAATTAAATCTAGAATCGGCTTCCTATATTGCAACAAAGCATCCTTCACTCATGCTGCCAAACATACCCTCGTAATACTGACCATCCTACTGATCCTCGACTTCAGTGATGTAATCTATAAAATAGCCTCAAACACTCTACTCAACAAACTGGATGCAGCCATCCGTTTTGTCACCAAAGCTGCATACACTACCCACCATTGCGACCTGTACGCTCTCGAGGTTGGCCCTCGCTTCATACTCGTCGCCAAATCCACTGGCTACAGGTTATCTACAAGTCTCTGCTGGTAAAGCCCCGCCTTATCTCATCACACTCACCATAGCAGCACCCACTCGTAGCACGCGCTCCAGCAGGTGTATCTCACTGGTCACCCCCAAAGCCAATTCCTCCTTTGGTCGACTTTCCTTCCAGTTCTCTGCTGCCCATGACTGGAACAAATTGCAAAAATCTCTGAATCTGGAGACTCACATCTCCCTCACTAGCTTTAAGCACCAGCTGTCAGAGCAGCTTACAGATCACTGCACCTATACATTTTTTATTTATTTTTTTCATTTAATTAACCTTTTTTTAACCAGGCAAGTCAGTTAAGAACAAATTCTTATTTGCCCATCTGTAAACAGCCCATCTATCTACCTACCTCATCCCCATACTGGTATTTATTTATTTTGCTCCTTTGCACCCCAGTATCTCTACCTGCACATTCATCTTCTGCCAATCTACCATTTCAGTGTTAATTGCTATATTGTAATTACTTCGCCAACATGGCCTATTTATTTCCTTAACTTACCTCATTTGCACTCACTGTATATAGACTTTTAGTTTTCTTTTGTTCTACTGTATTATTGACTGTATGTTTTGTTTATTACATGTGTAACTCTGTGTTGTTGTGTGTCGAATTGCTACACTTTATCTTGCAAATGCAAATGTTCTCAACTAGCCTACCTGGTTAAATAAATGTGAAACAAAATGTATATACTGTACTCTATATCAACTACTGCATCTTTATGTAATACATGTATCACTAGCCACTTTAAACTATGCCACTTTGTTTACAGTGCCTTGCGAAAGTATTCGGCCCCCTTGAACTTTGCGACCTTTTGCCACATTTCAGGCTTCAAACATAAAGATATAAAACTGTATTTTTTTGTGAAGAATCAACAACAAGTGGGACACAATCATGAAGTGGAACTCCATTTATTGGATATTTCCTTGTTCTTCATGATGCTCTCTGCGCTTTTAACGGACCTCTGAGACTATCACAGTGCAGGTGCATTTATACGGAGACTTGATTACACACAGGTGGATTGTATTTATCATCATTAGTCATTTAGGTCAACATTGGATCATTCAGAGATCCTCACTGAAATTCTGGAGAGCGTTTGCTGCACTGAAAGTAAAGGGGCTGAATAATTTTGCACAACCAATTTTTCAGTTTTTGATTTGTTAAAAAAGTTTGAAATATCCAATAAATGTCATTCCACTTCATGATTGTGTCCCACTTGTTGTTGATTCTTCACAAAAAAATACAGTTTTATATCTTTATGTTTGAAGCCTGAAATGTGGCAAAAGGTCGCAAAGTTCAAGGGGGCCGAATACTTTCGCAAGGCACTGTACATACCCTACATTACCCATCTCATATGTATACGTATATACTGTACTAGATACCATCTACTGCATCTTGCCTATGCCGTTCTGTACCATCACTCTTTCATATATCTTTATGTACATATTCTTTATCTCATTACACTTGTGTGTATAAGGTAATAGTTTTGGAATTGTTAGGTTAGATTACTCGTTGGTTATTACTGCATTGTCGGAACTAGGAGCACAAGCATTTCGCTACACTCGCATTAACATCTGCTAACCATGTGTATGTGACAAATAAATGTGATTTGATTTGATTTGAAGTTTACCATTGTGTAACAATAAGAGAGATGTAATGAAACAGAAACGCTTCTGACTCCGCAGCAATCAGGCTCATTCAAGGACTCAAGTCATGTCGGTAGAATTGCAAGGTTGGCATGGCAACATTTTTGGGGGACTGAAATGGAGAGGTAGAGTGTTAACACCTTGAACAATGAAGTTCTCCTTGAGTGTGTAACGATACTGCTGTGCTGCCTTGGCTCCCTAGCCCACTAGTCTAAGACCAGACACAGACAGTTGACATGATACAAGACAGGGTCATTCTTCTCCACCCTGGGCTCTGGGGAGATCTGCTTCATTAGCCCAGGCAGGCAGTAAGGGTCAGTCCACTCTGGAGGGACGAGCTATTGTTCATTTGTTGTCGCCACATGGAACGATGGCCAGAGGTTGACAACACATTAGATCACGTGATGTACAGAGTGATTTAGCCAGCGCTCATCTATCCTGGAGAGGTCTTAGATGAAGATGCTATGGTTTATACAGTGCGTACTGCAAGCATTGCATAAGGCACACGAGAGAAAATGAAAAAGTCAAGTCAACAACAACAGAAATCTTTCAGCTCCAAATTTCTCTTATCAGCTGTAACAATGCTCCTATAATGCTCCCCACTCATGAACTTATTCAACTGGAAGTGTGAAGGAGGGAGATGGAGAGAGCAAGCGAGGGATAATAAAGTGCTGTCATTATTGCGTGGTATATCAGGAATGGTGTCTTTTTTATTTGATAAATACTTGCAAATATTCCTGAATATTCCTGATGAAAAGGCACCTTTTCATATGAGCTTATGGCGTCTAGGTGATGTCAAGAATCAGCGAGCTCACTCTGTACATAGTGAGTTTGGGATTTCAGCTACAAACCTTTTAAGATGCAAAGGTGGGTGGAAGAGATAAGAGTGGTACACAATTATTCGATTTAAGAGCCCCATACTGTATGCACAAACTCATTTTACTCACAAAGGAAAATAAGTCACTTTACTACCTGTATGAAGATTTATAACTCTCAATAGCCTGTCAGTCCATGTCAAAAAGCCAGTTCATTCAAATTCAGAGGTTGGCAGTAAGTGTGACTGCAGATAAGGAGGGTTTTCTTTGGCGGATGATGGAGATCCGTTTGGCTCTCTAAAGCTAAACTATGAACTGCTTTAGAAGACGTCTAATGCTTGAAACTTGGAGAATACTGTCAACTAAAGCAGAATTTGATACTGAACAACAACAAACATGTATAAATGGTCTCACTATCAAACAGTCATGAAATAATAAAACAACAACATTAGCTTCGAGGAGACAACCAAGTGGGCGTAGAAATTTTCACTGGACCCAACGCTGCTAATAGAAATACAAGGGAGGGCATAAACATCATGTAAATAATTACGTTTATTCACAAATAAATCAGATGGCATAACAGAATAAAAAAAATGTTTAAAAAAAAAACTCAAATGTGTAGGCTCAGCCAAATTAAAACGCAAATAAACTATCTATTTTAGATCGGTAAAACAGATTCGATATGTGAATGCTTCCATACAGCCAGTACACAGTAGGTAGGGTAAAGCATAGCAGAGAGAACATTCGACCAACCTTTACTTGGCAATACTTAATTCCCGACTTGGAAGACTTCTAAACTTCCATGTCTAGTTGCAAGGGGTTCATTTGAATTTCGAAAACGCTCCATTATTAAATTCATGTTTTTCTCCATGAACTAATCCAACACTCTGTACCCCTGTGCACATTGTTAGATTACTTCCTCTCTTCCTAACACATATCAACTCAAAACAGGAAGGAAAAGTGGGATCCTTGGGATGTCCAATTCGGACGTCCCCCCATTGAAGGGTTAATGTAAGGGTTAAGGTTAAGGTTAGGGTTAGGTAAGGGTTATTATAGTTCAATTTTAGGGTAAGGGTAGGGTTTATGATTCGGGTTTAGGATAGAGATGTCCCATGGATCCGGTGTGGCTAGAGGGTGACCGGGGTGGAGCACAGAGACTATACACACTCAAGTAACCATGGAACCTTGTGGGTAACAACTATATGAAGGTGGCAGCAGGTAGCCTGGAAGTTAAGAGCGTTGGGCCAGTAACCAAAAGGTCGCTGGTTTGAATCCTTCAGTCGAGTAGATTAAACACAACATTTGTTGATGTGCCCTTGAGCAAGGCACTTAACCTCAATTGCTCCTGTAAATTGCTCTGGATGAGAGCATATGCTAAAATATAGAGAAAGACAGTTGAAGTTGGAAGTTTACATTCACCTCAGCCATATACATTTCAACTCCGTTTTTCACTATTCTTGACATTTAATCTTAATAAAAATTCCCTGTCTTAGATCAGGTAGGATCACCACTTTATTTTAAGAATGTGAAATGTCAGAATAAATAGAGAAAAGTATTTATTTCAGCTTTTACTTATTTCATCACATTCCCAGTGGGTCAGAAGTTTACATACACTCAATTAGTATTTGGTAGCATTGCCTATAAATTGTTTAACTTGGGTCAAACATTTCAGGTAGCCTTCCACAAGCATCCCACAATAATTTGGGTGAATTTTGGCCCATTCCCCCTGACAGAGCTGGTGTAACTGAGTCAGGTTTGTAGGCCTCCTTGCTCGCACATGCTTTTTCAGTTCTGCCCACAAATCTTCTGTGGGATTGAGGTCAGGGCTTTGTGATGACCACTCCAATACCTTGACTTTGTTGTCCTTAAGCCATTTTGCCACAACTTTGGAAGTATGCTTGGGGTCATTGTCCATTTGGAAGGCCCATTTGCGACAAAGCTTTAACTTCCTGATTGATGTATTGAGATGTTGCTTCAATATATTCACATAATTGTCCTTCCTCATTGTAATATTTGTGTTGTGGAGAAATGACCAGGCAGGAGACGGGAGTACAGTTAGTTTTCGTTTAGTCAAAACCCCTCGTTCTCTACAGTTCCCGGCACCCCAGTGCGCATGTGCATTTCCTATTAGGTGTAGTAACGTAACACTGTGTCACGTTCTGACCTTTATTTCCTTTGTTTTGTATTTATTTAGTATGGTCAGGGGGTGAGTTGGGTGGGCAGTCTATGTCTGTTCTATGTTTCGGCCTAGTATGGTTCTCAATCAGAGGCAGGTGTCATTAGTTGTCTCTGATTGAGAATCATACTTAGGTAGCCTGGGTTTCACTGTGTGTTTGTGGGTGATTGTTCCTGTCTCTGTGTTTGCACCAGATAGGACTGTTTTTGGTTTTCACACATTTATTGTTTTGTTAGTTATTTCACGTATAGTTCCTTCATTAAAGAACATGAATAACCACCACGCTGCATTTTGGTCCGCCTCTACTTCACCACAGGAAAACCCTTACACACTGCCGTAATGCATTACTGCTTAGTAACAGCACAGTAACTAATATAAACAGATGTAGATCCCAGATACTACACTTACGATGCCATATATTTTGTGAAGTGCACCAGTCCCTCCTGCAGCAAAGCACCCCCACAACATGCTGCCACCCCCGTGATTCACAGTTGGGATGGTGTTCTTCAGCTTGCAAGCATCCCCCTTTCTCCTCCAAACATAACAATGGTCATTATGGGCATGCAGTTCAATTTTTGTTTCATCAGACCAAAGGACACTTCTCCAAAAAGTACGATCTTTGTCCCACGTGCATTTGCAAACGTTAGTCTGGCTTTTTTTATGGCGGTTTGGACCAATGACTTCTTCCTTGCTGAGCTACCTTTCAGGTTATGTCGATATATGACTCATTTTACTGTGGATGCATGAACTTTTGTACCTGTTTCCTCCAGCATCTTCACAGCATCTTTGCTGTTGTTCTGTAATTGATTTGCACTTTTCACTCCTTCCTGAGCGGTATGATGGTTGCGTGGTCCCATGGTGTTTATACTTGTGTACTGTCGTTTGTACAGATGAACGTGGTACCTTCAGGCATTTGGAAATTGCTCCCAAGGATGAACCGCACTTGTGGAGGTCTAACATTTTTTTCTGAGGTCTTGGCTGATTTCTTTTGATTTTCCCATGATGTCAAGCAAATAGGCACTGAGTTTGAAGGTAGGCTTTGGAATACATCCACAAGTACACCTCCAATTGACTCAAATGTTGGCAATTAGCAATCAGAAGTCATGTCAAGCTGTTTAAAGGCACAGTCAACTTAGTTTACCTGTATGTAAACTTCTGAACGACTGGAATTGTGATAGTGAATTATAAGTCAAATAATCTGTCTGTAAGCAATTGTTGGAAAAAATTACTTGTGCCATGCACACTGTAGATGTCCTACCTTACTTGACAAATCTATAGTTTGTTAATGAGTGGTTGAGTGGTTGAAAACAAGTTTTAAAAACTCCAACCTACGTGTATGTAAACTTCCAACTTCAACTGTATGTGGTTAAACAGCTCCATATCCCTACAATGTGTATTGAGGTGATTTGTGTCACAAATAGGCCACTGCTGTACATAATGTAGGAAATAAACATGCTGTTTTCCAATCTGAGGCTATTCTGACATGTTGTCTGACATTTTAGACCAAGTGTGTAGATGATGTCCAATTTCATGCAAATTGGTTCAGTGGTTAATTCCATAGCCATTGATACAGGTGCTTCTTCACACAGGTAGACTTGAATCTGGGTGAATCTACATTACTGATTTCTACATAGATTTAAAAAAATTTAACTAGGCAAGTCAGTTAAGAACAAACTCTTATTTACATTGACGGCCTACCCCGGCCAAACCTGAACGACGCTAGGCAAATTGTACACCGCCTATGGGACTCCCAATCACGGTCGGATGTGATACAGCCTGGATTCAAACCAGGGACTGTTGTGATGCCTCTTGCACTGAGGTGCAGTGCCTTAGACCGCTGCGCCACTCAGGAGCCCACTCGGGATGCTGGAGTGCCTTATCAGTGGACAGCTGCTGGAACATCCGGGAGGGTCAATATGGTTTTACTTGAAACTCTTCTATATTTCGCTCTCAGACATTGTGATAAAGTTATTTTAGAATCCATTTTATCCTGTAGTGCTGCAATGCTGTGCAGATGATGTGTCTGTTATCTGTGTGCAGAGATATAGATCACCACCTCAAGCTGAACTTCGGCAAGACGGAGCTGCTCTTCCTCCCGGGGAAGGACTGCCCGTTCCATGATCTCGCCATCACGGTTGACAACTCCATTGTGTCCTCCTCCCAGAGCGCTAAGAACCTTGGCGTGATCCTGGACAACACCCTGTCGTTCTCAACTAACATCAAGGCGGTGGCCCGTTCCTGTAGGTTCATGCTCTACAACATCCGCAGAGTACGACCCTGCCTCACACAGGAAGCGGCGCAGGTCCTAATCCAGGCACTTGTCATCTCCCATCTGGATTACTGCAACTCGCTGTTGGCTGGGCTCCCTGCCTGTGCCATTAAACCCCTACAACTCATCCAGAATGCCGCAGCCCGTCTAGTGTTCAACCTTCCCAAGTTCTCTCACGTCACCCCGCTCCTCCGCTCTCTCCACTGGCTTCCAGTTGAAGCTCGCATCCGCTACAAGACCATGGTGCTTGCCTACGGAGCTGTGAGGGGAACGGCACCTCAGTACCTCCAGGCTCTGATCAGGCCCTACACCCAAATAAGGGCACTGCGTTCATCCACCTCTGGCCTGCTCACCTCCCTACCACTGAGGAAGTACAGTTCCCGCTCAGCCCAGTCAAAACTGTTCGCTGCTCTGGCTCCCCAATGGTGGAACAAACTCCCTCACGACGCCAGGACAGCGGAGTCAATCACCACCTTCCGGAGACACCTGAAACCCCACCTCTTTAAGGAATACCTAGGATAGGATAAAGTAATCCTTCTCACCCCCCTTCCCCCCTTAAAATATTTAGATGCTCTATTGTAAAGTGGCTGTTCAACTGGATGTCATAATGTGAATGCACCAATTTGTAAGTCGCTCTGGATAAGAGCGTCTGCTAAATGACTTAAATGTAATGTAAATGTAATATAGTAAGCTCATTGAATTAGATATTCATCTGAATAACATTTTTTACAGTGTGGGGTAGATCTACTAAACCATACTTGTACCGTAGGCATGTGCAGATACTGTACGAATTGTACTGGCACTGTATGTAGGCCTATGGAACATTGACATGCAGGAAACTGCAACATATAAAACATTAGAGGTTGCATTTGATCAGGTTAGATACTGGATCAATGTTGATGATTCACTTATGAACCAACTAGTGGAGCAACATCATCAGACTGTCTCTATATAGAGAACAAGCTAATAATACTAATAATACAATCTAAATCAGCAGAACATTTTATTCAAATATTTAACAAGTACCAAGATTTTTATTTAATTTTTTTATTTCACCTTTATTTAACCAGGTAGGCTAGTTGAGAACAAGTTCTCATTTGCAACTGCGACCTGGCCAAAATAAAGCATAGCAGTGTGAACAGACAACACAGAGTTACACATGGAGTAAACAATTAACAAGTCAATAACACAGTAGAAAAAAATGGGCAGTCTATATACAATGTGTGCAAAAGGCATGAGGAGGTAGGCGAATAATACAATTTTGCAGATTAACACTGGAGTGATAAATGATCAGATGGTCATGTACAGGTAGAGATATTGGTGTGCAAAAGAGCAGAAAAGTAAATAAATAAAAAAAAGTATAAAAACAGTATGGGAATGAGGTAGGTGAAAATGGGTGGGCTATTTACCAATAGACTATGTACAGCTACAGCAATCGGTTAGCTGCTCGGATAGCTGATGTTTGAAGTTGGTGAGGGAGATAAAAGTCTCCAACTTCAGTGATTTTTGCAGTTCGTTCCAGTCACAGGCAGCAGAGTACTGGAACGAAAGGCAGCCAAATGAGGCGTTGGCTTTAGGGATGATCAGTGAGATACACCTGCTGGAGCGCGTGCTACGGATGGGTGTTGCCATCGTGACCAGTGAACTGAGATAAGGCGGAGCTTTACCTAGCATGGACTTGTAGATGACCTGGAGCCAGTGGGTCTGGTGACGAATATGTAGTGAGGGCTAGCCGACTAGAGCATACAAGTCGCAGTGGTGGGTGGTATAAGGTGCTTTAGTGACAAAACGGATGGCATTGTGATAGACTGCATCCAGTTTGCTGAGTAGAGTGTTGGAAGCCATTTTGTAGATGACATCGCCGAAGTCGAGGATCGGTAGGATAGTCAGTTTTACTAGGGTAAGCTTGGCGGCGTGAGTGAAGGAGGCTTTGTTGCGGAATAGAAAGCCGACTCTTGATTTGATTTTCGATTGGAGATGTTTGATGTGAGTCTGGAAGGAGAGTTTGCAGTCTAGCCAGACACCTAGGTACTTATAGATGTCCACATATTCAAGGTCGGAACCATCCAGGGTGGTGATGCTAGTCGGGCATGCGGGTGCAGGCAGCGATCGGTTGAAAAGCATGCATTTGGTTTTAGTCGCGTTTAAGAGCAGTTGGAGGCCACGGAAGGAGTGCTGTATGGCATTGAAGCTCGTTTGGAGGTTAGATAGCACAGTGTCCAATGACGGGCCGAAAGTATATAGAATGGTGTCGTCTGCGTAGAGGTGGATCAGGGAATCGCCCGCAGCAAGAGCAACATCATTGATAGATACAGAGAAAAGAGTCAGATTGAAGTAGTGACTTAGCCCTGTGACACTACAAGACTTCCCCAGAAAGTTTTAATGAGGGAACAATATAACGTAATGACCCATTAACTCACAATTATGGGCTTCTCAACTAATTGCCAGCTCTTTTTTAGCGTGTGTCTCCCCTCCTGATGCCAGTGCAGTCATTAGTGTTGTGTTATGCTGTCTGGTGCCTCCAGTTCACAACACAAAGAACAAAAGGTCCTGGACCAGGCATAATCAACTAGATTCAGCTTGAGCGGATCATTTGTAGATTGCAAATTCACAGCAAGAAGCCCAAACAAGCCCCCTTTTTGCCCTCAGAACAGCCTCAATTCGTCAGGGCAGGTCATGTTGACTCCAATGCTTCCCACGGTTTTTGTCAAGTTCACTGGATGTCCTTTGGGTGGTGGACCATTCTTTATACACAAAGGAAACTGTTGAGCGTGAAAAACCCGGCAGCGTTGCAGTTCCTTGACTCAAACTGATGTGCCAGGCAACTACTACCATACCCTGTTCAAAGGCGCTTAAATATTTTGTCTTGCCAATTCACCCTCTGAATGGCACACATACACAATCCATGTCTCAGTTGTCTCCAAGTTTAAAAATCCTTCTTTAACATCTACACTGACAAAGAGATTTAACAAGTGACATCAATAAGGCATCATTGCCTTGATTCACCTGGTCAGTGTCAGTGTCATACTCAGTGTATATCTCTCTGTTACGTGTGGGGATACTTTGGAACAGATTTCCAAAATTATAATCACTTGGATATGCTTGTGTTTTTATAGTCCATTATGTACAACAATAAAAAATAAATGATCAGTATCCAGTTGAGGAACCCCGTCCTATATGTTTGATGAATTGGACATTTTGTCTCTTTGAAGAGTAAAAACTCTTTTACTCAGAGAAAATAACAGAAAGAAAGGAACAGAAAGGAACAGAGGGAAACAGACAGATAAAATCTAAAACACTGCCATTTGAGGCCCAGTAGGTTTCAGCTAGCCCTGAAATTGGATCAAGTCTGAACCTTTTTGTCTTTCTTTTAAAACCACAAAAAATGCCTCAGGATGTTTCCTGTGTTTGATATCGAGTGAAAATGGGCTGGGGTTTCTCCGACAGCGCCTTGCCTGGAAAGGTCAGCTCCGTGGGGGAAATTAAAGTGAGAACAAATGTGGCATTTATTATGATCAATACCCCACTTTGGGCCAACAGGAAGAGTCTCCCAGCACAGCAGGCCATGTGAAAAGAAGACCATTGAGACACTGATCTATGTACTCAACACCAAACACACATTCATGTACTGGTACTCACCTGTAGGAAAATCAGGAGAGGGTAAATAGGAGAAAGGTTTTACTCCTACATAAGTAATGAGGTGGGATCCACTTGATACCTCCAGTTTCACATACACCATCAGGCCTTTTGTGAGGATTCTAAAAGGCACTCTTAAAACAATTACCCATCTTCAGTTCACTGATTTAATGACACTATAGACCATAGAGATGCACCCAAGGGGAGAGTTTCTTTCTCTCTCCACAGACTATTTTCACTCTTAGCCTCATCATCCATCCTCCATAGAGCGCTGAGTAAAGGAAAAGAGAATCCAGACAATCCCAGTCATGTGGTTACAAAAGTTATTTTATTGAGAGCACTGTTACTAAACAAAGTTTTATTTCCCCACCTATTGAAATCCAAGTCACATCTTGGATTAGTCTTTTCTAAAAGCTATCTCTTGAGACAAATGTGAACACAAAGACATAAGGTAGCTGTTTCTTGCATTTTTAGAAGTAAATTAAACGAAGTAGTGGCAGACCAAAAATAGTATTTAAAGGACAACATACATTGAAATCTCACTATAAATGCACAAAATGAATTGGACTGAAAATAGATTAAAACAAAACTGTCTGAACCAATAGTCAACTGAATGGAACACTATTTCAATATCATCAGGGTGTCTGCACATATAGTTCATATCATACAAATGTGGATATTATTATAATTTTTTTAAAACAAATTAATTAAGGTACAAAAACATTTTCAGTTATGTGACACTCCCTTTTATTGTGCTATGCCATAGATGATGACAAATAGGGAGAAAATTGTATAGAATACAATTACTCTCAAGTCATACAGTAAAATATTAGGTGATGGATAGTAACAGATATGATGGATGGCTGCTCAGTGGACTATGAGATGCTTTCCCTTAACAGTAGAATACCATGTATAATATACAGTGTGTATTTTGAGTCCATTTTAAGAGTGTTCTTAAAAGGGAATGTTTATCACAAATCCATTCATGTACTGGTACTCACCTTAGATGTACTATGGATCAGCTGTGGGAAACTGTCTTCAATCATATGCCTTATTTCAAAATCACCATCCACAAATTAATTTAGTAGGTTTAAAAGAATGAAACGTTAGTGGATTTGTAGAGTTAAATAAAAAGGCACACCTTCATTTGTGGGCTAATTCTGCCATCCTATCACATCCCCTCATTTGCAGTTCTAAAGCCACTCTATTAATCATCTCATTAATGTCAAAGATGTTAAACCACTAGATGTTGTACTGCCATCTACTTACCAGCTAATTGGTAGTGGAACATTTCCATCTCTTTGTCAATGGCTTATACTTCAACCCTGAAGTATTAATGGCAAAATGCATCATGAAATAGCAGGTAGAAATTATAATCTCTTCTATCTGTATCCGTTTAATCTCTTCTATCCGTTTAATCCTTTCACCTTAGTTTGAAATCTAGTTGGATTCGTCACGTCACTGCACTTAAAGGATATCACTGTGGTATCAAATGACAGGTTAATAGATTGCCTACAGACTGGCGGTTTAAAACATTTATGAACAACAGAGAAAATGGTTGGGAAATATGTCATGTCTGCACAAAAACCTAGCTCGAAATAGTCATTTCAAAATGTCACATTTTTCTCCAGGTCAGGTGTTGAGCAAATTAGAGAGGACATCTGTAAGTAGGTGGCATTCCATTTCAATGGAGTGACATTAACAGAATGACAAAACAAAATCATCCAGTCCTGTGATGTGTCCTTCCAGTGCAAACATACAACAATACTTTTATTCAGTCTACTGTATGCATCTATAGATGGTGTACTAAGTGGATGTGAGCCATATGTTTGGATTTGGAAATGCTTGGATCTTTGTGTCTCAAGGAACAAAACCACTGTTCAGTATAAGGCAGACGACATAGCTGTACATGACTGTTATTGACATATCAAAATAAACAAGACAAACTGAATTGGCATAGTGCAATAAGTGTCACTATTCTTGGGTTGGGGGAAGAGCTTCTCTTTTTAGATACACCCCGAAATTATGCCCTCGATCAAAGTCCAAGACAGCCTCTTTATTGCAGCAGAAGAGATCCGGATAAATCTCTTTAGACAAGTCATTTTGTTCGTAT
The DNA here is from genome assembly GCF_021184085.1 of Oncorhynchus gorbuscha. Lineage (NCBI taxonomy): Eukaryota > Metazoa > Chordata > Actinopteri > Salmoniformes > Salmonidae > Oncorhynchus > Oncorhynchus gorbuscha. The sequence continues at coordinate 52,178,253 of NC_060188.1, read as the reverse complement.
TTTCTATCTTCAGGAGTCCAGCGTGAGCAGTCAGTGAATCCTCTTGGCAGTAGTTCAGTGGCGGTCGAGCGAAATGCCGCAGTGCAACACTTTCCCACCTTCTCTTTTTCCTTTCCTCGTTTTTGTGGGGTTTGGGGAAAGGCTGCCCGATCACATGCCCGTGGTGCTCAGGCCCATGCCCGCCTGGCTCATGCAGGGGAGAGTCTGTGCAGCTTTGGGGAAGTCATGGGCGACCAGCCGTCCGTTCTCTCCCCCGCTCCCTGTCCTGGTCATTCTGCTCAGGGTGGAGCTCAGCATGGCTGCATCAATGATTTGCTGCATGGGAGAGTTTCATTACACTACTGTGTTACATAACAACAACACAAAGAAATACATGATAGTTACACATGAACTCTCCTGAACTCCACTAAGGTAATCTGTTGAACTATTGAACTCTACTGAGTTAATCTACTGAACTCTACTGGGTTCATTTTCCTTTTCTGAGTTCAATCCTTCGGTTATGCGTAAAAACAATACAAAATTACTTGAAACAGCCACTAAGTTATCATCATCGATTCAGTGACCTTGTATAAAGCAGGGATTTGCAAACAGACAATCCTGACTTCTGTACTCTTGAGTCACTCAGTTGCTTTTATTCCCTCGTAAACTCTTGTGAAAGATGAGAGCATGAACTCTGCTTATTTCTCTCTGTTTATTTCACACAGTGGAGAGCCATGTGCAATAATTGTAGCATGCAAAATATGAGGCCGAACCCATAACAATAATGCAAGCAGAACCGCGCGGCGCTAGCTCCCAGCCTACTCTCTTTTGCATTAGTTTAACATAATGAAACCCTGTAGGCTTGAAACTGGAGCTAATGATCTAGATGTGGGCTGCTACATCCTCTGTGTATAAATGATTTAAATCCAGCACACTTCAATGGATTCCGAGGATTATGCTCTTCGGATGATGCAGACTAATTGGTATATTCGCAGCAGCGATTTGTGGCTGTGATACTTTAAACACAGCAGTTATGTGATTCTGCTGTCTACACGACATGACAAGGAAACATTTTCAACAGAACGGCTGTTCATGCTGGAGAGTTGAACGTGTACTGTAAAGCAGGCATGGAATCATATATACATTCAAATATAATCCCGTCATTAAATCACTTCTGCTGCTCATTTGCAACAACAACAAAAAAGTCCCTAGTTTCAAGTCTTCTCAACTGATGTAATTGGATGTTCGTTTTTTTTTTATATATAAATACATTCAAAACCGAAACGTTGTTTGGCAATCCCTGCACTGGCTGTAAGTAGCTCTGGATAAGAGGCTCTGCTAAATTAATACAATGTTGTTGTTTTTATTATACATTCTAATATTAAGCATTAAGATCCTGAGGTTAATGAGAAGTGGCAAATGAAAGTTATATACAAGTCTGAACTAACTCTGATAAGATGAAAAGATACCCACATCTTTGATCTAAATAGGAACTTCTACTCTAGCATGATCAAATGCATCTGCCAGTTTAAAATGTGATTGTTTTCAAGGGTCACCAGAGATGGCGACCACAAACATTAACACAGGCGTCTCTATTCCCAGAAGATACAAATACACCACAAGGGGAGAATAAGTACTGTACAACTAAGAGGTGGTGTGACATATTCTCCACCTACACACAAACTCTTCAGCACAATTACTCAAATCATAGTCATCTCGTAGCTGTAGGACTGCACAGAACCCTTCATTAAAGCAACTCTGTGCCCCACAAAGTGTGTTAGTCTTCAGTCCTGTAGTTGACTGGGATGTACAGAATCTCTGTATGAGTCATAGGGGGCGGCATAAGTAGACAATAATGGGTGCCAATGTAGAGTCATGAATATTGGCTCTTATTACATTACAGAGCCTTCGTCATTGCATAACGGTTATGGCAAGCGCTGCCTGTAGTCCTGCACTTACCTTCATCCTCCTGGACTCAATCCTGGACTTGTAACAGAACTCGACCAAGGCCACGAGCATAGCCAGCCCCAGCCCACCAATCAAGATGTAGAACACCCCAGCCACATTGCTGAGGCTCAGAGCACTGGTCTTGTCCTACAGACACAGAGACACAGGGTGAGCTGCATCAAATCACGCCCAAGAGACACACCACAGCACATCATAATACACAAGTATAAAAGGTAGGATAAACATACAACTGCTCTCTAAGGCTACTACACTGTCATAGTGACCTTATACGGCGCATACCATTAAGCATGCCTTCATGATTAATCAACAGGCTATTGTTTATCACCTATAAAGGTGCTGGCATGTCTTTCTAATTTAAGTGACTCCTATCAACAACAAACTTGATACAGTATGTGTCTAAGACTGACGGAAACATGCAGAGTCATGCATATCTAACAAGCTTGGGGTGAACATATCCTCAGAAAGTAGCGAATTCATGTGCATTTATGGTATACTGTATCTTTTACATGACATCATTTACACTCAGTCAAAATCACATATGCATTAAAAACCATGAATTCCATTCTACATCTCCTCGCTTATTTATTTATCCTTTACTTAAACCAGGAAGTCCCAGATTTATATGTAGTTGGTGTTGTGTATTCTAAATAGAGTGGAATCATGCAAGAGGAAAAAAGGTCATTGTTTTAGGTTTACTTCATAGGTAGGGGTATCTCTATAAAATATCATTACATTTTCAAATAAATGCACCAAATAAGGGAGGGCAATTGGTTCCGACAAACCATAGTAGTCATGACACCACAAGAGGGTTGTGCCAATCCATGACATTCATGGTCTGGGTTTGGTGGCCACCAGGCCGTGCCTTGGGTCTTATACAATAGCATGCACACTGTCTAAATAAAAGACAGAGACGAGGAAAACAGCACTAGAGGGGCCGATTCTGGGAGAGAAAATCGAGATAAGGAGTTGGTCTCGTATCAAGGGCTTTCTCTCCGCACCGTCATTTACACTTGTGTCTCTTTATTCGATTTTGAAAGTTAAGATCACAAATCAATCAAAATTAAATTCAGTCAGCAAACTGTGAATACTTTGTCCGTTGGTAACTCAAGAATATCCCAGGAATTGGAAAAGTTGGCATTGGAGCTGACAGTAACTTTATGGGTTTTAGCCATGTTTTTCATATACTATACAACTTCTGTTGTTATCATCACAATTGGCTGCATCAGCATTAGCTACACGGATTTTGGAGAAGAGAATCCAACACTAGGTATACGTTTTGGTTAGATGAAACAAGCATTTGCCAAGATCTAATTACGGGCCCGTTGACTTATCCATAGGACGTGAGGACACGGCAATTAACACTAATCACTAAGGTGTCTGAGTTCCACAGCTGACATGAATCGCAGTTATAAGGACACCAGTTTGGGTAAATGGCAGATTGGAGACAAAGAGAAAAAGTGCTGAGTGCTAGGGAGGGGGACGAGGGACCTTACAGAAGTGCTAATGCTCAATCTTGGTGTTAAGTATAGGACCAACACATGGACTGACCTTTCTTCCGGAGTCCTTGCTTCCACACTCTCCCTTATCGTACCACCATTTGTTCTTTAGTTTGTCTAAGACGGCTTGCTCATTGAGTTTCAACACCGCTAGGTTTACGGGGATTCTTCAACCAGGGAAATAACATAAATAACATTACCCATGTTATCTTATGTTATTCAGCACATAGTAAACATACACCCATTATTATGTATAGATATCTAGATAGATAAACAAAAAAAACACAATCACAACTTCAAACTGTCACTGCCAAAGTGATATGCATTAATACTCCATCTAGCTTTGTGTCCTTTCTCCCTACTGCAAGATGTGTATTACTATATCACTTTGGGTAACCGGCAAAATGTAAACACTCAGATATGCAAACCTGTCAATTATGGTTGCTCTATAAAGACAGTAGTTGAGAAAACATACTCAAAACTGTGTTCTTTCGGGGATTGCTAATACAACTACTTTGAAAGTAAACGGCACATTTTTGAAGAATTTATAATACAGTGTAGTTCTACGGTTACTCAAACTAACGTCACCAAGGACGACGGGGGGATTTGTGGTATTGCAGCCAGTGTGTTTTCCAAGGTACATTGCCGGTTACCCCCATCGTCGTGGTTACCCGCTAGGTTTCTCATACTGGGGCTGACCTTGGAATCACCTCCCCCGCTGCCGCATTCGCCCTTGTCGTACCACCATTTGTTTTTCAATTTGTCCAACAGGCCCTGCTCGTTCAGTTTTAACACTGCCAAGTTTACTGGGTTTCTTGAAATGATAATAGAATAATACTGGTCAGCATTTATGGAGATGTGATATGTGGTGTGTGGCAGAGGTGGTTCAGAAATAAGGTCTAAATGCGAAAAAGTCGGTATTGTCGTCAGAACAATGAGGAATGTATACAAAAAAATAAGTAACTAATAATGTGGCTGACACTGTACAATTAAGAAAAACATTTGTTTCTAGTATGTCAAAATGATATAATATGGCTAAACCATGACAGATTTTACCAAGCAAGACAAGGATTCTAGGTCGGAGAGCTATACATGTCAGTGATAGTCTTAGATTTTGGTGTGTGATTATATCGTTCCATGAACAATTCCTGAAATAAGTAGTTCCCTGGATAAGGAAAAGACGTAAATAGCCAACTTGCTGATTCACTTTGCAATATTCAGTTTCCGTCAGTCATCATTCATTCATTGTGTTATTGTTGTGGTCAAGGAGCACCATCCAAAGTCTTCACCCTTTGCTATTGCTGATCCACTGTGGACAACCCTCTCATTACTAACATGGCAGAAAGTGCTGCTGAAAAGAAGACTAATGGAAACATATAGCAGCATGAACCTCAGCAAGCTAGAGTCTTTCTCAGTAAAACCCCTGAATTCTTTCTTATCCAGAGAGAATTGGAAAGAAAGAGGTCAGTCTGCCTTTTGGGTGAGAAAAAGAAATCCACATCCTGTATTAGGATTAGTAGCATTTATCTTTGAGAGCATCGGTTTTCTTGTGATGCAGCTGACAAAATAAAGGGATGTGAGTGACGTTGATGTGGGGAAAAACAGGAAGGGAGAACATTACGTTTTCAACAGGTAAGGCAAGTTTAGGCAAGGTTGAGATGGAATGGTGGGCCACATCAGAAGAATAGCAGTGAATGACTCTTGGTCCAGTTGTGTTTCATGGATATTATGGAGAACTGATTACAGTTTACAACTTCATGATGGTGGATAAGGGTGTTGTCCGAATCTGACAGAGCAACATTGGTCGTATTTAGAACTCATGGTGAAGAGATTTTCCAAATGATCAAAAACAAAGCTCATATAGAATACTGTGCATCTGATGTGGCACAGTTGTTACAGTTCCTACAGTAGTTATTTCAACAGCATTTTCTACTTCCAACACACACAGACAATCATTAAAGTGCAAATATAGTACACTGTGGCATGGTGATCATTGATTGGTTAGAGCTAGTTTTAGATGGTTCGTTCTCAAGAGCAAGATGTTTACAACTTCAAGAATATAGAATAGGAAACCATCAATCCCATATACAGTACGTAACTCCAAATAAAGATCAATTCACATAATTGGCTCAGAATTTGATAGCGAATTTCAATTCCCAGCCACAGTGTGATACCAGACAGTTAATCTCAGAGCATGTATGAGGCAGTCCAGTCTGTACCAGCCATCACATCAGTGAGTGTAACTATGAAAGCCTTTGTGAAACACCACTCTCTTCAGTCACATTGATAAACATCTTATATGTGTATCAAACAAATGTGATGCAGGTAATGTGGAAATGGTACACTATAAACTAGGTAAATGACATGAGTGATCAATCCAAAAGGCTGCTAGGTGTGGTTGCCAAAGCCTATGGGCTTTGCGATTGGTTCATGAAAGACATGTTAATATGAGGAAAATAAAATCGGATTGAACACAGATGCATGGAAAGTGGTGAAACTCATGACTTCCTAAATTTGACATAAATAAAACTGGGTTACAGTGCCTTTGCCCTGAAATAACTAGGCAAATACTGGGTAATAATTGGTTTTTGGTACTAAAAATAAAATGTTAATTAAATCATGAGAGATGTTACAGGAAAGGTAACAACTAAAATGTACGATTCTATTTCTCGGGCTGTTTCTTGCAAAAATTCTGATTTGATATTTACTACCAAAGTACTCCTCTCTTGTAGTGTCTCCATTGTCTACTGTGTTTCCAAATTCATCCGTGTAACAGCACCACAGAGCTCGAGGATAAAAAGCTGCAGGTAGTAACATCAGGGCTTCGTTTAAAGTTCCTTTTAATTGGCTTTCATGTACTATATTTCAAGACTGAATTTATATTGTCATAACCGTTGTCGTCCCGTTTGCCTAGTTATTTAATGGAGAAAGACATTGTGACATGATATTGTATGAATAAGTAAAAGGACTGAACAGTCATGCTTCCAACATAAGTAGGTGTTGATGATACTTTATTAACTGAGTTGAGACAGTGGGGACACAAGCATTCTAGAATTCTGGTGAGAGTGGTTACAAACCATAAGTACAGTATAGTTATCTATGGCTGAATGAGATCTCACTATACCACTACATTAACTATTATGTAAGTATTATGCATTATTACTGAAACAGACAAAACGTGCATAATTTACCCATGAATTGTGAAATTAATATAACATTTAACTAAATGTATTGAAGCAATTATCTCTTCACTCATTATTATCTACATTAGAATTACATCTGAAAAATAATTTATAATTTATGTAAGCTCACTCACCTCATTGGGTCTTTGGCATTCACATGTAAAACACAACACGTGGTCGATCGTCATGGTGATGTGACCATCCTGTAATTACCTTAGTGCTGATCCCTTGGGCGTGGCAATGCCGTATCCTTTAGAGTCCAGGTTCCCGCCCACCTTCATAGTGTCACATGGTTTCCTCTGCTCGATGTACTCGTTCATGGTGGACTCCAGCAGGTAAGCATACCTCCCTTTGGACTTCCTGACCCGCACCACGCCCTCGTCTGTGGTCTTCACAAACACTGACGGGTCGGCAGACTTCATGTAGGACCACATCTTCTCAAACACGGCGATCTTCGATCTCTGGGGTGCAAAAACATGAATGACTTGAGTGAACTATAAAGGCTACAGATGTGCTCTTTGAGAATGTAACCGTCACATCAGATACTATATAGCCACATCATGACTTCCTCCAGAGTGGCGCAGCGGTCTAAGGCGTCACTACAGACCCTGGTTCGATCCTGGGTGTGATCGGGAGTTCCATAGGTTAGCGCACAATTGGCCCAGCGTCATCCGGGTAAGGGGAGGGTTTAGCCGGGGTAGGCCGTCATTGTAAATAAGAATTTGTTCTTAACTGACTTGCCTAGTTAAATAAAGGTTAAATATATATATTTTTTAAATGACTATTCTTTTTCAGTGATAACATCTAGAGGCCCAAAAATGTGTCAATGACTCCAGTCACCCAAGTCATAGACTGTTTTCTCTGCTACCGCACGGCAAACGGTACCGGAGCGCCAAGTCTATGTCCAAAAGGCTCCTAAACAGCTTCTACCCCCAAGCCATAAGACTGCTGAACAATTAATGTTTTCTTAACTATTTCTTGAACTGTTAAGGACTAGTAAGTAAGCATTTCACGGTAAAGTCTACACCTGTTGCATTCAGTGCATGTGACAAATACAATTAGAGTTGACTTGATTAGAGCAGCAGCTCACCCTGAAGAACTCTTTGGTGGAGCCTCCGTCTAGGGTACCATAGGCGATCTCTGTCTGCTTGGCCAGGTCCTCAGCACTCTCTATGGGCGACACCATCCTCTCCACTGTGAGGAAAGCAGCCAGGTTGGCCGTGTAGGAGGAGATGATGATGAGGGTGAAGAACCACCACACGCCCCCCACGATGCGACCAGAGAGGGACCTAGAGAGAAGAGAGAGGTATCTTTAATTATCAAAACACTGCCAATTTGCGATAGAAGCAAATGAAAAGGCAAAGTGCTGCGTGAGGTGAGTGACAAATCCATTTTTCAAGAGTAAAACTAATCGTTTGTCGGCACACAATGACACTGCATTGCGTTCTGTTGACACTACGGATAACCACTCGATCAATTGGATAATCATAGTTTCTCACAATGCCACAGGTATAGTGAGATTTCTAACATACACAATATGAGCAAAAGATATGCTCTTAAAATAGAGAGAGGGGGGCGTGTTTGCGCCACAGGGTTTTTTCCTCACTGTCGTTGTACCGTTGGTACTTTATATAGGAGTAGAGATTTCTTCGGTGGGTTGGGACATATAATAAACGAGTTTCCTTGTTCTCCTGACTTCTGCACCTACCTCTTCTTAGGAGGCACCTAACACTTCCATTCAACTTTTACGGTAACAAAAACCCTCATTTGCTGTATGATTTGGAAATGTTGGAACTGGGCCATGTCAGTTTCTAAAAGAAAGCACAATGGCTAATCTTTTGCAGTGACTTTCAAACTGAAAAAGCAACCCGCTTATAAGTGCCAAACACTGGCCGCACAATCTGCAAGATCGATGGTAATATTCAAACAATTTCCATGTAAACGCTGCCTACAGCCCACACGTCTATGCAAAAGACGAATGATTGTGTTTCTATCTCCTGCCTCTGTATAGGCTCTGAGATTAAACAGGCTATGATGTTGCACTGCTTACACACAGAAATGCTGTAGCCTACCGATACTGTCAAATATTTTAAATAGGCTATTGGTCTATTTACTTTTGAGCGTGGTCGACTATCAAATGAGCGATGGATAAATGGTAGCCTAATATTTGTTGTGTAGCGGGAATAAACCAGTCTTGTCAGAAAAGGAGAAACATGCCCTGTAATATGATTGATTTAGGCCTTTATAATAAAAATAAAATATATTAGGTGGGATGCTGCTATTTGATCTCCTCCAATGGCAAATGTATCTGTTTTATCATTAGGCCTACATTTATGTTTTTATTAGACTACCATTATTATAATTCCTGTGCATCAAACAACGCTATTTTCCCCAAAATGACTATATTTGCTTGCAATACAGTTTATCAACCGCTAGAAATTGTGCGTGCGCATGGTTTGAGATTTGCGTGTAGATACGCATACTTTCTCGTCAAGTTCAAAAAGGGATCAACACCAACCTTTGCGGGAAAACTGGCGCACGCAAACCTTTGATAAATGAGGACCCTGAACCCATCCTAGGTCTAAATCTGAGAGCCTTCTTACGTTCTGCTACAAATGTGTTCCAAACCACAGCAGGGACAGAGAGATGCAGCAGCATGTCTGCCCCAAAGATCACAGCGTCGCTGCGAAACAGTGATCACATTTATGTAAACAGAAACATGTATTGTTGGATTGTCTTTTGTAGGCTGCACCCATCCAATTAGTATGCATTGTATGAAACAATCTTCTCAAATTCAGGCAGATCAGGCGTAAACAAACATGAAAGTTGTGTGGGCCGAGGGGAAGATGGGGAAAGCTGATAGATCTGTAGCAAATGGCGTTCAGCCTTAGAGGAGCACTGAGGGTAAATGCAGATTTCTCAAAGATGACACTTCTCTCTTGGAAGCAGCAAGGCAGCTAACCATAGCAGAGTAATTGTGTGAAAATAAAAATAGCAAAGTGTTGTTCTCTGTTGTCTTAATCAAAGCAGAGGATAAGCTGACTCCAATATTTTGGATTCACCCTGCATATTCGGGGAGAAGAACATCCTCACCCACAGACCTGTTTCCAAATCCAGAAATCACTGCAACCGTTTCTCTGGAAGATTTGCTGAACAAAAGCTTGTTTTATTGCCCCGAATCCCTGCTGCACAATGCAGCTCACACACTAAAAGAGAATTTAAAAACAGCAACAACAGAGGGAGCCCAGGAATAGGGGTGGGGGGGGGGGGTGGCATGTGAGAATGCCACTGATAATACCAACAAAGGAAAGCAAAAACAACTAGAGAAGTACATTTCCAGAAGAAAATGTGTGTTTGCTAGCTTGTGGTTGTGAAATAACTTATAGTACTGGACGTAACTTCAGTAGTAATGGTAGTGACTTGTTATAGTTGAAAAAGTAGGCACATGGGAGAATTGATAGATTGATTAATTGATTGAATAATTCATAGGATATGATAGCTTGAACATGTGAAAGTTGTTTTGGTGTCTCTCTCTTAAACGATTCAAGAGTTGGTGGGTTATTTTATGCTAATTTATGCAAATATAGATGTTAACGTTGTTTAAATGTTTGTCGATTATATTGTTAAAGAGCAGTCGCATTTAACATGTTTACCACTGTGTTTTTATAGTTGGCATTGAACCCATTAATTTATATGCTAATTTACGCAACTTAAATTGCTTTGTAGTTCATAAAGATTTGAAAGTGTCATGTTTGTCATTTATTATCATGTCTTGTCCCTGTGCTCCCCATTCTATTCGTTTCCCTCTGCTGGTCTTATTTGGTTCTTTCCCTCCTTCTATCCCTCTCTCTCCCCCTCCCTCTCTCACTCTCTCGCTCTCTCTTCTCTCTATCGTTCCGTTCCTGCTCCCAGCTGTTCCTATTCCCCTAATCATCATTTAGTCTTCCCACACCTGTTCCCGATCCTTTCCCCTGATTAGAGTCCCTATTTATTCCTTTGTGTTCCGTTCCTGTCCCGTCGGTTCCTTGTTTAGTATTCACCATGCTGTGATTGCGTTTCGCCCTGTCCTGTCGTGTTTTTGCTGTGATTGTGTATCGCCCTGTCCTGTCGTGTTTTTGCCTTCATCAGATGCTGCGTGTGAGCAGGTGTCTCTATCAACTACGGCCTGCGCCTACCCGGCGACCTGCAGTCTGTGGCCGCTTCTCCAGTTATTTCCCCTCTACAGACTAGAGGATTTCTGTTATTCCCTGTTTGGACTTAAATAAACTCTGTTTCTGTTAAGTCGCTTTTGGGTCCTCTTTCACCTGCATGACAGAAGGAACCGACCAAGGAATGGACCCAGCGACTTCAGACGCTCGTTACACTGCCGTCGAGATCCAAGGAGCCATGCTCGGCAGACACGAGCAGGAATTGTCTGCTGCTCGCCATGCCGTGGAGAACCTGGCCGCTCAGGTTTCCGACCTCTCTGGACAGTTCCAGAGTCTACGTCTCGTGCCACCTGTTACTTCCTGGCCTGCCGAGCCTCCAGAACCTAGGGTTAATAACCCACCTTGCTACTCCGGGCAGCCCACTGAGTGCCGCTCCTTTCTCACGCAGTGTGAGATTGTGTTCTCTCTCCAACCCAACACATACTCTAGAGAGAGCTCGGGTTGCTTACGTCATTTCACTCCTTACTGGCCGGGCTCGAGAATGGGGCACAGCTATCTGGGAGGCAAGGGCTGATTGCTCTAACAAGTTCCAGAACTTTAAAGAGGAGATGATTCGGGTTTTTGACCGTTCAGTTTTTGGTAGGGAGGCTTCTAGGGCCCTGGCTTCCTTATGCCAAGGTGAACGGTCCATAACGGATTATTCTATTGAGTTTCGCACTCTTGCTGCCTCTAGTGAGTGGAACGAGCCGGCGCTGCTCGCTCGTTTTCTGGAGGGACTCCACGCAGTGGTTAAGGATGAGATTCTCTCCCGGGAGGTTCCTTCAGATGTGGACTCTTTGATTGCTCTCGCCATCCGCATAGAACGACGGGTAGATCTTCGTCACCGGGCTCGTGGAAGAGAGCTCGCATCAACGGTGTTTCCCTGCTCCGCATCGCAACCATCTCCCTCCTCTGGCTCAGAGTCTGAGCCCATGCAGCTGGGAGGGATTCGCATCTCGACTAAGGAGAGGGAACGGAGGATCACCAACCGCCTGTGCCTCTATTGCGGAGTTGCTGGACATTTTGTTTATTCATGTCCAGTAAAGCCAGAGCTCATCTGTAAGCGGAGGGCTACAGGTGAGCGCAACTACTCAAGTCTCTCCATCAAAATCCTGTACTACTTTGTCGGTCCATCTACGCTGGACCGGTTCGGGTGCTACATGTAGTGCCTTGATAGACTCTGGGGCTGAGGGTTGTTTCATGGACGAAGCATGGGTTCGGAAACATGACATTCCTTTCAGAGAGTTAGATAAGCCTACGCCCATGTTCGCCTTAGATGGTAGTCATCTTCCCAGTATCAGATTTGAGACACTACCTTTAACCCTCACAGTATCTGGTAACCACAGTGAGACTATTTCTTTTTTGATTTTTCGTTCACCGTTTACACCTGTTGTTTTGGGTCATCCCTGGCTAGTATGTCATAATCCTTCTATTAATTGGTCTAGTAATTCTATCCTATCCTGGAACGTTTCTTGTCATGTGAAGTGTTTAATGTCTGCCATCCCTCCCGTTTCTTCTGTCCCTACTTCTCAGGAGGAACCTGGCGATTTGACAGGAGTGCCGGAGGAATATCATGATCTGCGCACGGTTTTCAGTCGGTCCCGAGCCAACTCCCTTCCTCCTCACCGGTCGTATGATTGTAGTATTGATCTCCTTCCGGGGACCACTCCTCCTCGAGGTAGACTATACTCTCTGTCGGCTCCCGAACGTAAGGCTCTCGAGGATTATTTGTCTGTGTCTCTTGACGCCGGTACCATAGTGCCTTCTTCTTCTCCGGCCGGGCGGGGTTCTTTTTGTTAAGAAGAAGGACGGTACTCTGCGCCCCTGCGTGGATTATCGAGGGCTGAATGACATAACGGTTAAGAATCGTTATCCGCTTCCCCTTATGTCATCAGCCTTCGAGATTCTGCAGGGAGCCAGGTGCTTTACTAAGTTGGACCTTCGTAACGCTTACCATCTCGTGCGCATCAGAGAGGGGGACGAGTGGAAAACGGCGTTTAACACTCCGTTAGGGCATTTTGAGTACCGGGTTCTGCCGTTCGGTCTCGCCAATGCGCCAGCTGTTTTTCAGGCATTAGTTAATGATGTTCTGAGAGACATGCTGAACATTTTTGTTTTTGTCTATCTTGACGATATCCTGATTTTTCTCCGTCACTCGAGATTCATGTTCAGCACGTTCGACGTGTTCTACAGCGCCTTTTAGAATTGTCTCTACGTAAAGGCTGAGAAGTGCTCTTTTCATGTCTCCTCCGTTACTTTTCTCGGTTCCGTTATTTCCGCTGAAGGCATTCAGATGGATTCCGCTAAGGTCCAAGCTGTCAGTGATTGGCCCGTTCAAGGTCACGTGTCGAGTTGCAGCGCTTTTTAGGTTTCGCTAATTTCTATCGGCGTTTCATTCGTAATTTCGGTCAAGTTGCTGCCCCTCTCACAGCTCTTACTTCTGTCAAGACGTGTTTTAACAGGGAGCTTTTGATCTTCTAAAAGAACGTTTTACGTCCGCTCCTATCCTCGTTACTCCTGACGTCACTAGACAATTCATTGTCGAGGTTGACGCTTCAGAGGTAGGCGTGGGAGCCATTCTATCCCAGCGCTTCCAGTCTGACGATAAGGTTCATCCTTGCGCTTATTTTTCTCATCGCCTGTCGCCATCTGAGCGCAACTATGATGTGGGTAACCGTGAACTGCTCGCCATCCGCTTAGCCCTAGGCGAATGGCGACAGTGGTTGGAGGGGGCGACCGTTCCTTTTGTCGTTTGGACAGACCATAAGAACCTTGAGTACATCCGTTCTGCCAAACGACTTAATGCCCGTCAAGCTCGTTGGGCGTTGTTTTTCGCTCGTTTCGAGTTTGTGATTTCTTACCGTCCGGGTAGCAAGAACACCAAGCCTGATGCCTTATCCCGTCTGTTTAGTTCTTCTGTGGCTTCTACTGATCCCGAGGGGATTCTTCCTTATGGGCGTGTTGTCGGGTTAACAGTCTGGGGAATTGAAAGACAGGTTAAGCAAGCACTCACGCACACTGCGTCGCCGCGCGCTTGTCCTAGTAACCTCCTTTTCGTTCCTGTTTCCACTCGTCTGGCTGTTCTTCAGTGGGCTCACTCTGCCAAGTTAGCTGGTCATCCCGGTGTTCGAGGCACTCTTGCGTCTATTCACCAGCGCTTTTGGTGGCCGACTCAGGAGCGTGACACGCGCCGTTTCGTGGCTGCTTGTTCGGACTGCGCGCAGACTAAGTCGGGTAACTCTCCTCCTGCCGGTCGTCTCAGACCGCTCCCCATTCCTTCTCGACCATGGTCTCACATTGCCTTAGACTTCATTACCGGTCTGCCTTTGTCTGCGGGGAAGACTGTGATTCTGACGGTTGTCGATAGGTTCTCTAAGGCGGCACATTTCATTCCCCTCGCTAAACTTCCTTCCGCTAAGGAGACGGCACAAATCATTATTGAGAATGTATTCAGAATTCATGGCCTCCCGTTAGACGCCGTTTCAGACAGAGGCCCGCAATTCACGTCACAGTTTTGGAGGGAGTTCTGTCGTTTGATTGGTGCGTCCGTCAGTCTCTCTTCCGGGTTTCATCCCCAGTCTAACGGTCAAGCAGAGAGGGCCAATCAGACGATTGGTCGCATACTACGCAGCCTTTCTTTCAGAAACCCTGCGTCTTGGGCAGAACAGCTCCCCTGGGCAGAATACGCTCACAATTCGCTTCCTTCGTCTGCTACCGGGTTATCTCCGTTTCAGAGTAGTCTGGGTTACCAGCCTCCTCTGTTCTCATCCCAGCTTGCCGAGTCCAGCGTTCCCTCCGCTCAAGCGTTTGTCCAACGTTGTGAGCGCACCTGGAGGAGGGTGAGGTCTGCACTTTGCCGTTACAGGGCACAGACGGTTAAACGCAGGATTAAGAGTCCAAGGTATTGTTGCGGCCAGAGAGTGTGGCTTTCCACTCGCAACCTTCCTCTTACGACAGCTTCTCGTAAGTTGACTCCGCGGTTCATTGGTCCGTTCCGTGTCTCCCAGGTCGTCAATCCTGTCGCTGTGCGACTGCTTCTTCCGCGACATCTTCGTCGCGTCCATCCTGTCTTCCATGTCTCCTGTGTTAAGCCCTTTCTTCGCACCCCCGTTCGTCTTCCCTCCCCCTCCCGTCCTTGTCGAGAGCGCACCTATTTACAAGGTACATAAGATCATGGACATGCGTTCTCGGGACGGGGTCACCAATACTTAGTGGATTGGGAGGGTTACGGTCCTGAGGAGAGGAGTTGGGTTCCGTCTCGGGACGTGCTGGACCGTTCACTCATCGATGATTTCCTCCGTTGCCGCCAGGATTCCTCCTCGAGTGCGCCAGGAGGCGCTCGGTGAGTGGGGGTACTGTCATGTTTGTCATTTATTATCATGTCTTGTCCCTGTGCTCCCCATTCTATTCGTTTCCCTCTGCTGGTCTTATTTGGTTCTTTCCCTCCTTCTATCCCTCTCTCTCCCCTCCCTCTCTCACTCTCTCGCTCTCTCTTCTCTCTATCGTTCCGTTCCTGCTCCCAGCTGTTCCTATTCCCCTAATCATCATTTAGTCTTCCCACACCTGTTCCCGATCCTTTCCCCTGATTAGAGTCCCTATTTATTCCTTTGTGTTCCGTTCCTGTCCCGTCGGTTCCTTGTTTAGTATTCACCATGCTGTGATTGCGTTTCGCCCTGTCCTGTCGTGTTTTTGCTGTGATTGTGTATCGCCCTGTCCTGTCGTGTTTTTTGCCTTCATCAGATGCTGCGTGTGAGCAGGTGTCTCTATCAACTACGGCCTGCGCCTACCCGAAGCGACCTGCAGTCTGTGGCCGCTTCTCCAGTTATTTCCCCTCTACAGACTAGAGGATTTCTGTTATTCCCTGTTTGGACTTAAATAAACTCTGTTTCTGTTAAGTCGCTTTTGGGTCCTCTTTCACCTGCATGACAGAAAGTTGGTCTTGTAATTGGCCAAGGAGCAGGACCATTTGGAATAGCTACCACTGTATTCCCATGGTTCTTATTCAAACCCATGTTATTTTATGCAAATCATCATATTTGTAATTGTTATTGTTGAAAAAAAATGTATAGTATAAAAAATCTGAATGCAAACGATATAAGTTGGGTCAGTCTGAATATCTCAACGATGGTTTGGTGTTGATTGGTTAAACGGTGAAAGAGGAGATGGGTCTAGAATTTGTATTTTTTTTATCATTCAAGTCTCGCCCCTTTTTGCAATTGAAATGCATTGGTAGCTAATTTAAGACAGAGCAATTAGAGACAGAGAAATTAAATAATGAAGTTCATTTAGAGTTTCGATCTTGAACGGTTAGAAAGTACTGTGGCAATCTACCTCTTATTGTCACCATTTACTCTAATGTAAATATTGTACGTTTTAAATGCATAGCAAAAAGTATAAATTGTATCAAAAAGCCTTTGATATGAAATCTAAGCAGGGTCGTTCTCAGCATCTTATCGTTGGTTTAAACGGTGAAAGAGGAGATGCGTATCCATTTTCAAATGTTTCACCATTCAAGTCTATAGCTGTTGACTTGCATTGAGTTTTATGCAAATATGGTTGTAGTACAAAAAGTAGGAGGTTTCAAAAAGACGTTCTTAAGGAACCTGAAGTGGTCTGTCAGCACATTCTAACGTTGATTTGGTGTTAATAACATAAGCAGTTTAAGCGCTGGATAGAGCGGAATAATAATAACGTAAGTTTGTAAGAAATCTAGAGTGTTCTTTCCTTCAGCAGGCACACTAATAAGCCATTTCTTCTTTTCAACTTCAATTCATGACAGCTAACAGGCACAAGAACTGGACACAGGGGAATGCTCCAGGTCCAGCCACAAGATGGGAAAAACCTCAGCATGGTCGTCCAGTTACACTTCCAGCATGTTAGCGGCGGGGAACTCTTCTAAAATTGACATTTTGTTTACTTACATTTTCATGAAAATGCAACTAACGGGTCAGCAGGGTTGATATTAATGTTAATGCTATAACACTGCCATCAATTCAATATAAGAGGTAATGAGATACAATAACGATACACAAAATTGCCAATGGCAACAGTAAAATGAAAATTACATAATTTCCCAAGTGTGTGCTACAGAAAACACATGCCCACACGCATACACACACACACGCACACACACTAAGTTCTCCATCACGGTGAACTGTCCTCTCCAAACATTTGAGCTCATCAGAGGGAGGCAGTGTTATGTCAGTAGGTCTTTCAGCCAAGTCTGAGCAGGTAACGAGTCTCCAGAGGTCTGTATTATCTGAACAGGACAGTGCAATGATAGCAGTACACAGCTCAGATGTGACGGTCATCTCCGTTTTTGACAGAACTATTGTTCTCTTAAACAATGTTGAGCATGTCATAACACTCAGGGTGACTGGGTCACCTCTGCACTGTGAAAGGGCTGTGAGGCACGCAGGGTTGGGTTTGTGTGTGTGTGTGTGTGTGTGTGTGTGTGTGTGTGTGTGTGTGTGTGTGTGTGTGTGTGTGTGTGTGTGTGTGTGTGTGTGTGTGTGTGTGTGTGTGTGTGTGTGTGTGTGTGTGTGTGTGTGTGTGTGTGTGTGTGTGTGTGTGTGTGTGTGTGTGTGTGTGTGTGTGTGTGTGTGTGTGTGTGTGTGTGTGTGTGTGTGTGTGTGTGTGTGTGCGTGTGTGGGTCGGAGAAACAGTGTGTACTGTAAAAGGAGGAGAATGTGTGAGTGTGTAAAAGTTTGTAGCTATGGGATGGCTGGGTGTTGGGGTGTGTGTGTAACAGCAGAGCTGAAATGACAGGCTGTGCCTGGGGGAGGAAGAGGAGCGTCTGGGCATCTGGTCACGCTGATCACATCTGCCTGGGGCCTGGAGATCTGACCCTTTCAAGACCATGGCTCACTGCAGACACAGGCAGGAGGACAGGGAGACTAGCCAATGATTACACAGTGATCCTTCTCCACTGTGTACACCAGCGGAGGCTCCTCAGAAGAAGGAATGGGAGGACCATCCTCTTCAGTGAATTTCATTTTTATTTATTTACAATATAACATTACTGCATGATTGTAGTTTACTAATGCTTCAGTTCCATTAGCTATGTTGTCTATGACATTACTTTCTCTAATAAGGTGACAACGATGTAGGCTCTGTGTAGAAGTTATGATATGGTTTGGCTTGGAAACGTTTTGTCGCCTGGTCACATACAGCTGATGTGTTGTGCATTTAAGTCCACAACCAAGGGAAAAGGTGAGAGGAGGAGAGTGTGTAGATGCGAGAAGGAATACAACGTGGCTGCTATGGAAGTGAACTGTTTTTACAAGTGATCAGGGGTGTATTCATTCCGCCGATTCTGTTGCAAAAAAAATGCTTATTAAATGGAAGCAAATGGAACAAAACGGGGATAAACATAACTGAATTTGTCTAATAGAACATTCTCATTTGCAACTGCTGGACTAATAATTACACCCTAAATCAGCTAGATGCAGGCAAGAGTGTGCAAGGTGGTATTGAATGTGTGACTGTCCAAGTGTCACCTCCAAAAAACTTATTGACCTACGTTATAAACTTTCATTCACAGGCTAGGTTGTAGCAACCTCATGATGTGTATAGGAAAATCTTGAGTATCATGTTGTAGCTTAAACCTATCACTGTTACATTGAACTGGGTGAATGGAATATGAATGACAGTCATCCAATATGTTGTAAAAGAAATGAGGCCATGCTCATTGAAAAAAGAAAGAAAACAAGTGTCCTCTCATCTTAAATGGCACCGACCGCTACTGGTGTGCACACACATACACATTTATTTCAGTAAATTGATATCACCCTGGCTAGTGGCAAAATATGTGCTGTCAGAAGAAGCCAGATTATATTTAATTATATTAAAACCCATCTTAACCCTTTCACAACTCATCTATCTACAGAAGCCTCTTATGACATAGGTAAGTATGCGATACTTGTCCAGTAAATTACATTAATATGGTGTGAAACGTTACAGTAATGTTAGAGGTGCAGCACACATTCATCCAGCAATAGAAGAGGAGTGTATGAGACAGAGTGAGAGGGGTGAGGGCTGGCGAAGGTGTTCATAATCAACACGGTCACTTCTTCACTGCCTCACTCAATCCCTCAGTAAAACTCAAACTATTATATTGCCTCATTGAATGGGAGAGAATCCCATCAGCTTTACACAGGGGAGAACAAAAAGGTTAGTGTTTGCTCTAAATAAGGAATACCTTCCTAATATTGAGTTGCACCTCACCCTTTTGTCCTCGGAATAGCCTCAATTCCTTGGTGTATGGATTCTACAAAGTGTAGAAAGCATTCTAGGGGGATGCTGGCTCATGTTGACTCCAATGCTTCCCATTGTCATGCTGGTAAAAGAGGACCCAAAAGCGACTTAACAGAAGCAGAGTTTAATAATGTTCAAAACGGAATAACTGACATCCTCTAGATTTGTAGAGGGGAAAACAACTGGAGAAGCGGCCACAGACTGCAGGTCGCTTCGGGTAGGCGCAGGCCGTAGTCGACTGAGACACCTGCTCACACGCAGCGTCTGATGAAGGCACAAAACACGACAGAACAGGGTGATACACAATCACGGCAAAAAACACGACAGGACAGGGCGAAACGCAATCACAGCATGGAATATACAATATAAGGAACCGACGGAACAGGAACGGATTACAAAGGAATAAATAGGGAATCTAATCAGGGGAAAGGATCGGAACAGGTGTGGGAAGACTAAATGATGATTAGGGGAATAGGAACAGCTGGGAGCAGGAACGGAACGACAGAGAGAAGAGAGAGCGAGAGAGTGAGAGAGGGAGGGGAGAGAGAGGGATAGAACCAAACAAGACCAGCAGAGGGAAACGAATAGCATGGGGAGCACAGGGACAAGACATGACAATAAATGACAAACATGACAGTACCCCCACTCACCGAGCGCCTCCTGGCGCACTCGAGGAGGAATCCTGGCGGCAACGGAGGAAATCATCGATGAGCGAACGGTCCAGCACGTCCCGAGACGGAACCCAACTCCTCTCCTCAGGACCGTAACCCTCCCAATCCACTAGGTATTGGTGACCCCGTCCCCGAGAACGCATGTCCATAATTTTATGTACCTTGTAAATAGGTGCGCTCTCGACAAGGACGGGAGGGGGAGGGAAGACGAACGGGGTGCGAAGAAAGGGCTTAACACAGGAGACATGGAAGACAGGATGGACGCGACGAAGATGTCGCGGAAGAAGCAGTCGCACAGCGACAGGATTGACGACCTGGGAGACACGGAACGGACCAATGAACCGCGGAGTCAACTTACGAGAAGCTGTCGTAAGAGGAAGGTTGCGAGTGGAAAGCCACACTCTCTGGCCGCAACAATACCTTGGACTCTTAATCCTGCGTTTATTGGCGGCTCTCACCGTCTGTGCCCTGTAACGGCAAAGTGCAGACCTCACCCTCCTCCAGGTGCGCTCACAACGTTGGACAAACGCTTGAGCGGAGGGAACGCTGGACTCGGCAAGCTGGGATGAGAACAGAGGAGGCTGGTAACCCAGACTACTCTGAAACGGAGATAACCCGGTAGCAGACGAAGGAAGCGAATTGTGAGCGTATTCTGCCCAGGGGAGCTGTTCTGCCCAAGACGCAGGGTTTCTGAAAGAAAGGCTGCGTAGTATGCGACCAATCGTCTGATTGGCCCTCTCTGCTTGACCGTTAGACTGGGGATGAAACCCGGAAGAGAGACTGACGGACGCACCAATCAAACGACAGAACTCCCTCCAAAACTGTGACGTGAATTGCGGACCTCTGTCTGAAACGGCGTCTAACGGGAGGCCATGAATTCTGAATACATTCTCAATAATGATTTGTGCCGTCTCCTTAGCGGAAGGAAGTTTAGCGAGGGAATGAAATGTGCCGCCTTAGAGAACCTATCGACAACCGTCAGAATCACAGTCTTCCCCGCAGACAAAGGCAGACCGGTAATGAAGTCTAAGGCAATGTGAGACCATGGTCGAGAAGGAATGGGGAGCGGTCTGAGACGACCGGCAGGAGGAGAGTTACCCGACTTAGTCTGCGCGCAGTCCGAACAGGCAGCCACGAAACGGCGCGTGTCACGCTCCTGAGTCGGCCACCAAAAGCGCTGGCGAATAGACGCAAGAGTGCCTCGAACACCGGGATGACCCGCTAACTTGGCAGAGTGAGCCCACTGAAGAACAGCCAGACGAGTGGAAACAGGAACGAAAAGGAGGTTACTAGGACAAGCGCGCGGCGACGCAGTGTGCGTGAGTGCTTGCTTAACCTGTCTTTCAATTCCCCAGACTGTTAACCCGACAACACGCCCATAAGGAAGAATCCCCTCGGGATCAGTAGAAGCCACAGAAGAACTAAACAGACGGGATAAGGCATCAGGCTTGGTGTTCTTGCTACCCGGACGGTAAGAAATCACAAACTCGAAACGAGCGAAAAACAACGCCCAACGAGCTTGACGGGCATTAAGTCGTTTGGCAGAACGGATGTACTCAAGGTTCTTATGGTCTGTCCAAACGACAAAAGGAACGGTCGCCCCCTCCAACCACTGTCGCCATTCGCCTAGGGCTAAGCGGATGGCGAGCAGTTCACGGTTACCCACATCATAGTTGCGCTCAGATGGCGACAGGCGATGAGAAAAATAAGCGCAAGGATGAACCTTATCGTCAGACTGGAAGCGCTGGGATAGAATGGCTCCCACGCCTACCTCTGAAGCGTCAACCTCGACAATGAATTGTCTAGTGACGTCAGGAGTAACGAGGATAGGAGCGGACGTAAAACGTTCTTTTAGAAGATCAAAAGCTCCCTGGGCGGAACCGGACCACTTAAAACACGTCTTGACAGAAGTAAGAGCTGTGAGAGGGGCAGCAACTTGACCGAAATTACGAATGAAACGCCGATAGAAATTAGCGAAACCTAAAAAGCGCTGCAACTCGACACGTGACCTTGGAACGGGCCAATCACTGACAGCTTGGACCTTAGCGGAATCCATCTGAATGCCTTCAGCGGAAATAACAGAACCGAGAAAAGTAACGGAGGAGACATGAAAAGAGCACTTCTCAGCCTTTACGTAGAGACAATTCTCTAAAAGGCGCTGTAGAACACGTCGAACGTGCTGAACATGAATCTCGAGTGACGGAGAAAAAATCAGGATATCGTCAAGATAGACAAAAACAAAAATGTTCAGCATGTCTCTCAGAACATCATTAACTAATGCCTGAAAAACAGCTGGCGCATTGGCGAGACCGAACGGCAGAACCCGGTACTCAAAATGCCCTAACGGAGTATTAAACGCCGTTTTCCACTCGTCCCCCTCTCTGATGCGCACGAGATGGTAAGCGTTACGAAGGTCCAACTTAGTAAAGCACCTGGCTCCCTGCAGAATCTCGAAGGCTGATGACATAAGGGGAAGCGGATAACGATTCTTAACCGTTATGTCATTCAGCCCTCGATAATCCACGCAGGGGCGCAGAGTACCGTCCTTCTTCTTAACAAAAAAGAACCCCGCCCCGGCCGGAGAGGAAGAAGGCACTATGGTGCCGGCGTCAAGAGACACAGACAAATAATCCTCGAGAGCCTTACGTTCGGGAGCCGACAGAGAGTATAGTCTACCTCGAGGAGGAGTGGTCCCCGGAAGGAGATCAATACTACAATCATACGACCGGTGAGGAGGAAGGGAGTTGGCTCGGGACCGACTGAAGACCGTGCGCAGATCATGATATTCCTCCGGCACTCCTGTCAAATCGCCAGGTTCCTCCTGAGAAGTAGGGACAGAAGAAATGGGAGGGATGGCAGACATTAAACACTTCACATGACAAGAAACGTTCCAGGATAGGATAGAATTACTAGACCAATTAATAGAAGGATTATGACATACAAGCCAGGGGTGACCCAAAACAACAGGTGTAAACGGTGAACGGAAAATCAAAAAGACATAGTCTCACTGTGGTTACCAGATACTGTGAGAGTTAAAGGTAGTGTCTCAAACTTGATACTGGGAAGATGACTACCATCTAAGGCAAACATGGGCGTAGGCCTGTCTAACGGTCTGAAAGGAATGTTATGTTTCCGAGCCCATGCTTCGTCCATGAAACAACCCTCAGCCCCAGAGTCAATCAAAGCACTGCATGTAGCACCGAACCGGTCCAGCGTAGATGGACCGACATAGTAGTACAAGATCTAGATGAAGGGACCTGAGTAGTAGCGCTCACCAGTAGCCCTCCGCTTACTGATGGGCTCTGGCCTCTTACTGGACATGAAATAACAAAATGTCCAGCAACTCCGCAATAGAGGCACAGGCGGTTGGTGATCCTCTGTTCCCTCTCCTTATTCGAGATGCGAATCCCTCCCAGCTGCATGGGCTCAGTCTCAAAGCCAGAGGAGGGAGATGGTTGCGATGCGGAGCAGGGAAACACCGTTGATGCGAGCTCTCTTCCACGAGCCCGGTGACGAAGATCTACCCGTCGTTCTATGCGGATGGCGAGAGCAATCAAAGAGTCCACATCTGAAGGAACCTCCCGGGAAAGAATCTCATCCTTAACCGCTGCGTGGAGTCCCTCCAGAAAACGAGCGAGCAGCGCCGGCTCGTTCCACTCACTAGAGGCAGCAAGAGTGCGAAACTCAATGGAATAATCCGTTATGGACCGTTCACCTTGGCATAAGGAAGCCAGGGCCCTAGAAGCCTCCTCACCAAAAACTGAACGGTCAAAAACCCGAATCATCTCCTCTTTAAAGTTCTGGAATCTGTTAGAGCAATCAGCCCTTGCCTCCCAGATAGCTGTGCCCCATTCTCGAGCCCGGCCAGTAAGGAGTGAAATGACGTAAGCAACCCGAGCTCTCTCTCTAGAGTATGTGTGGGGTTGGAGAGAGAACACAATCTCACACTGCGTGAGAAAGGAGCGGCACTCAGTGGGCTGCCCGGAGTAGCAAGGTGGGTTATTAACCCTGGGTTCTGGAGGCTCGGCAGGCCAGGGAGTAACAGGTGGCACGAGACGTAGACTCTGGAACTGTCCAGAGAGGTCGGAAACCTGAGCGGCCAGGTTCTCCACGGCATGGCGAGCAGCAGACAATTCCTGCTCGTGTCTGCCGAGCATGGCTCCTTGGAACTCGACGGCAGTGTAACGAGCGTCTGAAGTCGCTGGGTCCATTCCTTGGTCGGTTCCTTCTGTCATGCTGGTAAAAGAGGACCCAAAAGCGACTTAACAGAAGCAGAGTTTAATAATGTTCAAAACGGAATAACTGACATCCTCTAGATTTGTAGAGGGGAAAACAACTGGAGAAGCGGCCACAGACTGCAGGTCGCTTCGGGTAGGCGCAGGCCGTAGTCGACTGAGACACCTGCTCACACGCAGCGTCTGATGAAGGCACAAAACACGACAGAACAGGGTGATACACAATCACGGCAAAAAACACGACAGGACAGGGCGAAACGCAATCACAGCATGGAATATACAATATAAGGAACCGACGGAACAGGAACGGATTACAAAGGAATAAATAGGGAATCTAATCAGGGGAAAGGATCGGGAACAGGTGTGGGAAGACTAAATGATGATTAGGGGAATAGGAACAGCTGGGAGCAGGAACGGAACGACAGAGAGAAGAGAGAGCGAGAGAGTGAGAGAGGGAGGGGGAGAGAGAGGGATAGAACCAAACAAGACCAGCAGAGGGAAACGAATAGCATGGGGAGCACAGGGACAAGACATGACAATAAATGACAAACATGACACCCATAGTTGTGTCAAGTTGGCTGGATGTCCTTTGGGTGGTGGACCATCATTGATATACAAGAGTAACTGTTGAGCATGAAAAAGTCAGCAGCGTTGCAGCTCTTGACACAAATTGGTGCGCCTGGCAACTACTACCATACCCTGTTCAGGCGCTTAAATATTTCATCTTGCCAATTCACCCTCTAAATGGCACACATAGACAATCCATGTATCAATTGTCTCAAGTTGTGAAAATCCTTCTATAAAACCTGTTTGGGATAGGGGGCAACATTTTCACATTCGGATGAAAAGCGTGCCCAGAGTAAACATGGCGGGCATGTTGTGGAGGAAACAGTAGTCAGAAATAGCATAATAAATATTCACTTACCTTTGATGATGCACTCCCAGGAATCCCAGTTCCACAATAAATGTTTGTCATGGCTTGTTTTTGTGTCTGAGCGCCGTACTCAGATTATTGCATGGTGTGCTTTTTTGTAAAGCTTTTTTGAAATCTGACACAGCGGTTGCATTAACCTTTTCATTTTTGGAAAAATAACGTTCCCGTAGTAAACGGGATATTTTGTCAGGACAAGATGCTAGAATATGCATATAATTGACAGCTTAGGATAGAAAACACTCTAAAGTTTCCAAAACTGTAAAAATATTGTCTGTGAGTATAACAGAACTGACATTGCAGGCGAAAGCCTGAGAAAAATCCAATCCAGAAGTGCCTCATGTTTTGAAAGCGCTGCGATCCAATGTGTCCCCATTGAGCAGTGAATGGGCTATCAACCAGATTACATTTACATTTTACATTTAAGTCATTTAGCAGATGCTCTTATCCAGAGCGAGATTACTCTTTCTCCATATTCTCGAAGGTGTATACAGCATTGTGACGTAGTTTTACGCATTTATGTTGAAGAATACCCGTAGGCGGTTACATTGCGCAAGTGGTCACCTGATGCTCCCAGAGAGATTCTCGCGTAAAATACAGAGGTAGCCATTACTCCAATTGGTCCTACTGAAAAACGAATTGTCCCGATGGATATATTATCGAATAGATATTTGAAAAACACCTTGAGGATTGATTATAAACAACTTTGCCATGTTTCTGTTGCTATTATGGAGCTAATTTGGAATATTTTTCGCCATTTTTGTGACTGCAATTTCCGGGCAATTTCTCAGCCAAACGCGAAGAACAAACGGAGCTATTTCGCCTACAAAAATAATATTTTGGGAAAAAAGGAACATTTGCTATCTAACTGGGAGTCTCGTGAGTGAAAACATCCGAAGCTCATCAAAGGTAAACAATTTAATTTGATTGTTTTTCTGATTTCCGTGACCAAGTTATCTGCTGCTAGCTGGACAAAATGCTATGCTAGGCTATCGATAAACATATTTTGAAAATCTGAGATGACAGGGTGATTAACAAAAGGCTAATATGTGTCTCAATATATTTCATTTGTGATTTTCTAGTAATATTTATGTCCGTTGCGTTATGCTAATTAGTGTCAGATGATGACAACGGTCCCGTTCACGGGATGGGGTGTCACTAGAGGTTAAGGAGAAGTATATCTTTAATTCTGTGCATAACACTTGTATCTTTTATCAAAGTTTATGATAAGTATTTCTGTAAATTGATGTGGTTCTGCAAATTCGCCGGATGTTTTCGAGGCACAACATTACTGAACATAACGCGCCAATGTAAACTGAGACTTTTGGATATAAATATGAACTTTATTGAACAAAACATACATGTATTGTGTAACATGAAGTCCTACCAGTGCCATCTGATGAAGATCATTAAAGGTTGGTGAAACATTTTATCTCTATTTATGCTTTGTGTGACTCCTCTCTTTGTCTGGTAAATGGCTGTATGTTTTTTGGTGACTAGGCTCTGACCTAACATAATCATATGGTGTGCTTTCGCTGTAAAGCCTTTTTGAAATCGGGCACGATGGGTAGATTAACAAGATTTTAACCTATGTCCTCCCATTCATCTACACTGATTGAAGTGGATTAAAACAAGTGACATCAATAAGGGATCATAGTTTTCACCTGGATTCACCTGGTCAGTATGTCATGGAAAGAGCAGGTGTTGTTAATGTTTTATATACTCAGTATACATACTGAATTAATTAATTAATGATGGATGGATTAATGCAGCTTTATGTCTGTTAAACGAATCAGTAATCTGTAATCAGCATGCATTAAGACGTCACACACAGATATTTACCTCAGAAGTTAAACTAGGCGTTAAGCGGCTCCTGTGGGTTGCAATGTTACCAGCCCTCTCCAAGTGGCAGTGCTGACATTTACAGAGAACAAACACATTTTTACCATGAATAAATAGCTGGGGTTTGCCCACAAAGCTGCTCCTTCCGTCTCCCATTGCTCTTGTAAAGATGTTGTTCTTCAAAGTCACGTTTCGATCTGGCTGTTTGGAGATTATCATCATTATGCACAACATGGCAGGTCTGCTAGTTACCGCATTCTCTGACAAATAACATCCTGCCAAACGCAGCTGGCCAACCAGTCTTTAAACTGCTCCCTCAGAGCTGTTGTCTATATATAACATTTGAGTTGTTGCACTGCAGGCCTTCTCACTGAACTCCCCAGCATGGGTAGCTAGTTGACCTTTCTATTTATACTGACCTTCAGGTGACCTTTCACAATCCCCCACATCTCAGCAGCAAATTAGACCCCCTCAGAGATACAGTACCATCACTGTAGTGTACATACTCGCCCAGCCTCACGTTGCACACCGTGAAATGTATGCAATACTGAAGAACCTACATGTGTATACAAAACACTTAGAACACCTGCAACTCAATACTAGGAAGGTGCTCCTAATGTTTGGTATACTTAGTGCAGATTCTTGCCGTAAACAATCTCAGAATGAGAAAGAACGAAGCATAAGAGTCTTCAAACTAATAGGAGATGTGTTCTTATATAAGTAGTACCTCCATTGTGATGTGTTACTGATTAAGAGACCCACTATGTGTGAGAGACATGAATGTAGCTTATCTGTGCTCTGGCCCCATGGGTAAAGAGCTCCTCATCCCACTGAATTCTTTCATCACTGTCTGACCCCCTGAGGTAGCAGGGAGGTGAATCACCACTGTGTCAGGTAGACCTCCTCTCCTCTGACAGCCTAGGAGACAAAGTCAAATCACCCGTCTGCCCAGAGGCTTAGACTATGAAACCTGAGAGACAGACAGAGAAAGAGGGAGAGAGAGCGGGAGAGCGCTCCCAAGCAAGTCAACTGAGGAGAAGGCACTTAAATGTTGGGCAAAATAGCAGATAAGAGAAGATCAATGCATTTGTAAAGATTTGATTTAGAGCAATCACCCATCTGCAGTACACCACCATGCCTGGTCGGAGAGTATAAAGTGACAGAGGAAAATAAACATGTACAGTACAAACTAAGACGGAGTGCTTGGGAGGTTCTTCTCCTGAAGCTTAACCATTCTGGCAGAGCTAAACGGACGCATCTAAGACAGGGAAAACAACATCTGTCACAGGCAGCTTTCTGCAACTGTAATCTAATTTGAGCCCATTAGTTCCCCCAAAGTAAAAGGATACACATGTCCTACCTAAATGACGGTGGCTGAGGAGCCAGCAGTTAGCACAAGCCAAGCGCCCAGAGGAGGGGGAGGCAGTGAGCCATCAGCAGGAACTTCACCAAACTGACCTGCACTATTGATCTTGTAAAGAATACCCATATGACTTTATGAGTGGATAAACGTATAATACACAAATGTTAACTTCTTCGAGATAGGGGGCGCTCTTTTAATTTTTGGATAAAAAAAACATTCCCGTTTTAAACAAGATATTTTGTCACGAAAAGATGCTTGACTATGCATGTAATTGACAGCTTTGGAAAGAAAAACTCTGACGTTTCCAAAACTGCAAAGATATTATCTGTGAGTGCCCCAGAACTAATGCTACAGGCGAAACCAAGATTAAATTTCATACAGGAAATGGTCCAGATTTTGAATGCGCTGTGTTCCAATGTCTCCTTATATGGCTGTGAATGCGCCAGGAATGAGCCTGCACTTTCTGTCATTTCCACAAGATGTCTGCAGCATTGTGACGTATTTGTAGGCATATCATTGGAAGATTGACCATAAGAGACTACATTTACCAGGTGTCCGCCCGGTGTCCTCCGTCGAAATTATTGCATAATCTCCAGCGCCATGCGCGTTTCCATTTTCTTCAGAGCAGAAAGTCAACTGCCACGAATGATTTATCATCAATAGATATGTGAAAAACACCTTGAGGATTGATTCTAAACAACGTTTGCCATGTTTCTGTCGATATTATGGAGTTCATTTGGAAAAAAGTTTGTGTTGTAATGACTTAATTTTCTGTTTTTTTTTCGTAGCCAAACGTGATGAACAAAATGGAGCGATTTGTCCTACACAAATAAGATTTTTGGAAAAACTGAACATTTGCTATCTAACTGAGAGTCTCCTCATTGAAAACATCTGAAGTTCTTCAAAGGTAAATTATTTTATTTGAATTCTTTTCTTGTTTTTGTGAAAATGTTGCATGCTGAATGCTAGGCTTAATGCTATGCTAGCTATCAATACTCTTACACAAATGCTTGTTTAGCTATGGTTCAAAAGCATATTTTGAAAATCTGAGATGACAGTGTTGTTAACAAAAGGCTAAGCTTGAGAGCTAATATATTTATTTAATTTCATTTGCGATTTTCATGAATAGTTAACGTTGCGTTATGCTAATGAGCTTGCGGCTATAATTACACTCCTGGATACAGGTTTTTTCCGTAGCCAAACGTGATGAACAAAACGGAGCGATTTCTCCCACGCAAATAATCTTTTTGGAAAAACTGAACATTTGCTATCTAACTGAGAGTCTCCTCATTGAAAACATCTGAAGTTCTTCAAAGGTAAATTATTTTATTTGAATGCTTTTCTTGTTTTTGTGAAAATGTTGCATGCTGAATGCTAGGCTTAATGCTATGCTAGCTATCAATACTCTTACACAAATGCTTGTTTAGCTATGGTTCAAAAGCATATTTTGAAAATCTGAGATGACAGTGTTGTTATCAAAAGGCTAAGCTTGAGAGCTAATATATTTATTTCATTTCATTTGCGATTTTCATGAATAGTTAAGGTTGCGTTATGGTAATGAGCTTAAGGCTGGTTATGGTTATGGTAATGAGCTTGAGGCTATAAATAGGATTGCTCGTCGCAACAGGTTTACTGAGCTGAGGTGACAGTGGAATATGAAAGAACAAAGGATGCCAGGCGAGGATCAGAGTGTCTTTACGCAGGACAGTATGGTCAGTTGAAAACAAAGGCGCAGGGCAGGGAATTGTGATAATGAGAATGGAACTCCTGCCCTATGCCAAGAGAGCAGTACGTAAGGAGACACAAAGCAATTGCAATCCAATATGTGTCTGTCATTTCCTTTCTGTGAGATACAGAGGTGGCACAATGACAAAAAAGGGTTGCTTCATTGTTAACTCACTGGAAGGAATGCATCAGGTAAAGCACCATAACCCAAAATCTATCTAGTTACTCCAATCTACTTACAGATAATCAGCATGAAAAAGAAACACTCTTTTGTGTCCCCAAAAATAACACTATCTTAAGGAAACCTTTGGATCTCCTCTCTGAGAAGCGTCTGTTGATGTCCCTGTCTGCCCTGCTAAGAGCACAACAAGCCCCTCCAAAAGCAGCCTCCTGGCCCGGACTGGACTCTGTGCACTGGACTCTATGGACTGGGCCCTGGGGCTTGACCTGGACTAGGATACCCCTGGCCTGGGTCTGGCCCGGACCTCGTTACTACTGCCGTGGGTTGTCAATAGAACAAAACCTCCTCAAGGCCCAGTCCAGCCATAGTGTCTGCCAGTCAGTCTGTCACTCTGCTCTGCTTCTGTTCTGTTCTGTAGGATGCCTCTGTATCCTGTCTGCTGATGACTCATCTCCGCTGTCTTCACTGTGGGGTAATTATTGTAACTACTTTTGTTCTTGACCTAGTTCATCACCATGTTGAAGGGGGTATGGGGGGGACAATGCATTTCATCACACTGGAGGATTTATCTTTAGCAGAGTGCAGTTGCAGTAGATCGACAATGGTCACCTGCCTTTATCAGTTCAAATGTTTTCACGCATTACCTGAGTTAATTGTATTTTCATTACCTTGGTATTAATCATAATAATGTATTTTGTTGTAAGACATTGTATGGAGGATCTCACCGTTAACAAATACTGTATTACTCAAGTACAACAATAAATTTAAAAAACACAATTCAAGATTATGTCTGCTGATGATGACACATAGTAATACTGATGAATGAGGAAAGGACGTTAACGTTGTTAATAGAAACACTACAGTTAACAGCAGGGGTAGAAAACAGATCACCTACCTTGGCGAGATGTCACAGCCCTGCTGCATGAAGGCGCCCAGAGAGAACCACAAGCTGTTGAATATCCCAAACTCATTGGTGTGCCCCTCGTTCTGCCCCTGGCCCGGTCCCTGTCCTTGGCCCTGGTTTTGGCCCTGTTGGGACTGGGACTGACCTGGCTCTCTCCGGGGACTGGAGGACGATGGCTGGTTGTGCTGCTGTCTCTGCTGCTGCTCTTGACCCTCCTCCCCATCGGAGTCGTCCCCCTGCCACTCGTACGGGCTGAAGCGACTGACCAGGAAGAGAACCACGCTCACGCCGATGTAAGCAAACACAATGCACATCCAGATCTCGTAGGCCAGAGGATCCAGGAAGGAAAAGACTCCAGGTTTGGACTTGGTAGGCTTCTTGATCATGATGGAGATGCCCAGGGACATGAAGGGCTTGGAGAAGTCGATCACCTCCTCTCTTACCAGGGTGATGGTCAACGGGGCTACTGCCACATCCGCTTTCTAGGAGGCAAGGAGATAATTACGTGTTTATCTATGTATACATCAATTCAAATCAATTCACCAACAGTATCCCTACACTCAGAAATCCCATCTCTGTACTCGTCCTTGGACCCATAAAGTCTTCAAGTGGAGATGACAAAATTATTTCCTAAGGTGAGGTGAAGGAATGTAAATAACTATTCCCATGGGCAGTGATTAGCATACACAACAGTAATAGTAAACTCTCTTTTCATAAGAGAGGACTTTCTGAGATAACTCTCTCTAGAGAGCTCCAGCTTACATAAACACTCAGTCTTTTCAAGCTGAATAATAATGAATCGCTTTCAAGAAATATTAGGCTTACTACTCTGAGAGAAAAAACAAAACCCTTCCAAGCGAGACTTGATTTGGTTGAGTCCACCCAGCACCTCTGTCATTGTATGGACAGAACATATTCTACATTACCCTAGACCAAACTGTTAGAGCGTATCTTTCATCTCAAGTTCCTGAGGGCAGAGAAATAGGGTTTGACATGAATCCCATGAAAAATTGAAGATATGGGAAGTGACAGTTTGGTAAGGGACATTTTCAATAACAGACTTCCTGGAATACATATCCAGCTACTGTATTGTGCTCATTCTGTTGCCTGTTACTAAACTTTTTGGGGGGGTAACGGGCAACAGCTTTCGACTATTTGGTACCTTACCACTTCAACATTGACAGCCTGTCTGGGCCCATCTTTGTGTAGTTATGTTTTGACATTGAGGGAGCTGCTGGACATGTAAAGTGAGAGGTATAGTATACCTTTGTCAGAACATATCTTAAGCTCATAGGGACACATTGTGTCCTGGCTGAAGCCAAGCTGTGACACACTTCTCCGACACATTGTTATTCTTCTCAAAGATTTTCATGTTAACCCTACATAGTATTGGAAAGAAATAAACTGCACCACAGAATGTCCTTTGGCTACAGCAGCAACATAACGTACAATGTAGATCTGTACGTGTTCCAGCGAACAGAACAGTATTTATACGAAAAGCCACATTGAATTTGTTTTGTGTATTTAGTATGTGACAAACATCCACTAATGAGATCATTGTCTTTTGTAGACATTTGTTAGGTTAAAAATAGGTTTAAAGTAGTGTCTGGTTGAATATTGAAGCATATCACTGGGGAAGAGCTATAGTGAAGGTTGTGATGCAGGTATTCCCAAACTGAGGTATGCCCAAATCAAATCCAATTTTATTTGTCACATACACATGGTTAGCAGATGTTAATCCAGGTGTAGCGAAATGCTTGTGCTTCCAGTTCCAACCATGCAGTAATATCTAACAAGTAATCTAACCTAACAATTTCACAAGAACTACCTTATACACACAAGTGTAAAGGAATGAATAAGAATATGTTCATAAAAATATATGAATGAGTGTATCAAGGCTGTCGGTAACTGGTGAAAGGAGTCAGGCGCAAGAGAGCTGAGATGCGTGGACAAGGTATTTAATACAAGATAGCACCAGTATAAACACAATACTATGGTGCGGGAAAAATACCGGTACCAGGAAATAAACGGGCATAATAACAAAACCCAGCAACAAAATACCAGCCGTCAGTAACAGCCTGAACAATAAAACAAACACGCACACAAACGTGGGGGAAACCAGAGGGTTAAATAATGAACATGTAATGGGGAATTGAAACCAGGTGTGTAGAAAACAAAGACAAAACAAATGGAAAATGAAAAGTGTATCGGCGTTGGCTAGAAGGCCAGTGACGTTGACCGCCGAACGCCGCTCGAACAAGAAGAGGGACCGACTCCGGCGGAAGTCGTGACAGAGTGATGGTCGAACGGCATAGGTAAGATGCAGTAGATGGTATAGAGTACAGTATATACATATGAGATGAGTAATGTAGGGTATGTAAACATTATATAAAGTGTGGTACACGCAATGCCGTTGGAGGTACGCCAAATAAAAATGTGATTCACATTTTTTCTTCACATTTTCAAACAGTCCATTTATATTTTCTAACGGGGCTATACATTTGGATGAGTTTTTTTCCCTCACCTGAGTAGCCTTGTTTCTCTGCCAAAAATCGAATTAAACCATCTAGTTTTCAGTGAAATAACAACACAATGTCAAATACAGGTAGCTTAGTCAAATAATGAACATAAATGACATTAACCGTTACTCTCTCGCGGGAATTCCACTAACAGTCCGTATGTAGCCAAACGTAGCTGTGGCTCATGTTGGTATCTGTACTGATGGCGCAAAAGCCATGACAGGGAGACATAGTGGACTGGTAACGCGCATGCAAGTAGTTGTTCCCGACGCCACTTGGGTACACTGCAGCATCCACGAAGAGGCTCTTGCTGCCAAGGGAATGCCTGGCAGCTTGAAAGATGTTTTGGACACTACAGTGAAAATGGTTAACTTTGTTAAAGCAAGGCCCCTGAACTCTCGTGTATTTTCTGCATTATGCAATGATATGGGCATGTAACGCTTTTATAACATACAGAAGTGCGCTGGTTATCAAGGGGCCAAGTATTGACAATTTTTTTTAAATTGAGAGACGAGCTTAAAGTTTTCTTTACTGACCATAATTTTCACTTGTCAGACCGCTTGCACGATGACGAGTTTCTCACAACTGGCCAACTGGGTGATGTTTTTTCTCGCCTGAATGATCTGAATCTTGGATTACAGGGACTCTCTGTATCTATATTCAATGTGCGGGACAAAATTGAGGCTATGATTAAGAAGTTGGGGCTCTTCTCTGTCTGCATTAACAAGGACAACACACAGTTATTTTCATCATTGTGTGATTTTTTTGTGTGAAAATGAACTCAAGCTTACGGACAATGTCAAATGTGTTATAGCGAAGCACCTGAGCGAGTTGGGTGCTCAATTACTCAGGTAGTTTCCCGAAATGGATGACACAAACAACTGGATTCTTTATTCCTTTCATGCCCTGCCTCTAGTCCACTTACCGATATCTGAACAAGAACAAGTCTCATTGAAATTGCAACAAGCAGTTCTGTGTGTGTGGCAGGCTTATAATGATGGCAAAAAACAACATTTGAGAGTGTGCTGACCCTGGTGCTAGAGGGGGTACGCAGCTGGAGGTTGAATGTTTGAAGGGGTACAGGACTATAACAAGTTTGGGAATAGGGATGGTACAATCGTGTGTACTGTTGCAAACATTGTACCACATTTGCAGCATTCTATTTTAGTTACTGCCAACTTTATAAACCGAATGAGCGGTTACATTAAGAATGAGTCAGGCTGTGTCAACTTAAAAAGCTATTATTGTCCTTGCCATTGGATGAATTCCATGGACTGCTGTGTTGTCGGAGAGTGTATGATAAACACATGTGTCCTCTTAGAGCGTAGTGAGGTGCCTGGTATGTTCATGAGATGGTTACTAACCCCATAAACCAGCTCGCCCACCATCCCGTTCCACATCTTGGACTCAGCGTCTCTGGCTCCGTACTTGCCATCGCTTACGACCTCTAGCTTATAGGTGTAGCCCACATGCTTGGCGATCTCGGCAGCCAGCTCCACACAATAGCCCTCATACTTATCGTTCCCCACCAGCTGCTCGTGGTTCTTCTTTAGCATCACATATGGCGATTCCTTGGAAACATGAAGGACAACATTGATGCCTGGTTCTTTTACATTTTCATCACATACTGCATGCATTCACCATGACTCTTTCAGGGGCATTTATTATTAAGCTTTCCTTGTCTACCTTTCGTTGGGATAATGTAGACGATACGGTATACTATATCACCTTCTATGCAAACATTGGTGGTATAGTGCAATTTTTTTTATGATGTCAGAATTTCTCAATCAAAGTACTGACAGATGTAGCCTATTGAATATCATTGTAGAATAGGCCTATGCATAAGATGCATCCCCCAATTGCAACATCTGCCTATGACCACAGAAAGCATGAAGACAATATGATATTTTGAATATCCTCAAACAACAAGTTAGGCATAGGCCTACCTGATTTCAAAATAGGCCATTATCACTGTCAATCGTGAATGATTATTCTTCACGTTTTACCAGTGAAATATCCAAACTGCATGCCAATCATTTGATCTCAATCAGTTTCATGGGAATATGCATTTAGATCTTCTTGAACGACCGTTTCATGAGCAAATGAAAGCAAATGATGTTAACAAACTATTAGCCTTTCTTGTAGGCTTATTTTGTTTAAATCAAAGCATTTATCCTGCCCGGTGGCGCGTGCAGTTGATTTCTTTTTGGTCTATTCAGCTTCAGATAAGGTGTTTTTGGTGTAACATATTATAGGCATACAGGATATGCTATTATACCGAACCAAAATATAAACGCAACATGCAACAATCTGTCAATTAGGGCCTAATGGGAATACAGATATGCATCTGTTGGTCACAGACACCTTAAAAAAAGGTAGGGGTGTGGGTCAGAAAACCAGTCTATCTGGTGTGACCTCCATTTTCTTGCCCCATGCATTCGTGACATATCTCCTTCACATACAGTTGATCAGGCTGTTGATTGTGGCCTGTGGAATTGTCCCACTCCTCTTTGGCTGTGTGAAGTTGCTGGATATTGACGGGAACTGGAACACACTGTCGTACATGTCAATCCAGAGCATCCCAAACATGCATAAATGGGTGACATGTCTTAGAGAACTGGGAGGATTTCAGCTTCCAGGAATTGTGTACAGATCCTTGTGACATGGGGCTGTGCATTATCATGCTGAAACATGAGATGATGGCGTGGATGAATGGCATGACATCGATAAAATGCAATTGAGTTTGTGGTCCGTAGCTTATGCCTGCCCATACCATAACCCCACCGCCACCATGGGGCACTCTGTTCACAACGTTGACATCAGCAAACCGCTTGCCCACACAACGCCAGACATGTGGTCTGCGGTTGTGAGGCCTGTTGGACATACTGCCAAATTCTCTAAAATGACATTGGAGACAGCTTATGGTAGAGAAATTAACATTAAATTCTCTGGCAACAGCTCTGGTGGACATTCCTGCAGTCAGCATGCCAATTTCACTCCCCCTCAAAACTTGAGACATCTGTGGCATTGTGTTGTGTGACAAAACTGCACATTTGAGATCGGCCTTTTATTGTACCAAGCACAAGTTGCACCTGTGTAATTATCATGCTATTTAATCAGCTTCTTGATATGCCACACCTGTCATGTGGATGGATTATCTTGGCAATGGAGAAATGCTCACAAACAGGGATGGTAACAAATTTGTGCACAACATTTGAGAGAAAAACGTTTTTGAGTATGAAAAATGTCTGTGATTTGACATGTTAGCTCATGAATCATGGGACCAAGACTTTATATTTTGTTCAGTGTATATTTGGTTCTGTTATGTAAAATACTAATGAATCATTATGTGATCTTGCAAGACATTGATTTAGCTTTGGTGTACCTTTACTAATCGAGCATCATTGTGAGAAGTGAGAAGTTTCTATTTGTAATATTATTATTATTATTAAGTGAGGAGTCGAACTAATAGGCAACAGATCTTGATGAGGGTTATTTTAAGCGATTTGAACAAGCTTTGAATCGTGGTGGTGAAAGAACAGTACCGTAACCAAGTGCTCGCATATCGTTCTGGGCTCCACTGCGCAAGAGGAGTCCCATGGAGCTTTATGAACGGCAAGGCAGACACGCTGTAAATTTGGATCCTTGATCTCGTTGGTGTGATGATGAGGTTCATGCGGTGGATCAGTTTGTCTGAATACGCAACAGAGGTAGTACTTTTCTGTAAGCTAAGCTCTCGGACAGTAGGGCGAGTTCAAGTGCGTCATACGTTAGCCCCAAGTCCATAATAAACTGTTTTGAGGACAGCCGTTTTAGAAACCCCTGGTAGAGTATTCTGTCTATCTTGCTATGTTGGATTTGGTCCGCTCAAAGTGCTCAAGCGTCTGACCGACGGGCCTCCGCACACACACGATTACAGTTATTCATAATTCACGCCACTGCCAGAGAGAGAGAGAGAGGACAGGGAGGAAACCATCATTTACCTACCTATAGGCTGCAATAGCCTACATATTTATGTAGTTACTCGTTCTATCGTTTTCATGGAATTTTTGTGGTAATTAAATCAGAATAAAATGTACTGAAATATTTTTACCAGGCGTGCTACAGCAGCACTACATCCCTGACCATGGGGCTTCACACCAATGTATGTACGTTTCTTTGTGTAGCCTACAGGAAGAGGCCTTCAAATGGCATTATTCATGGCCACCCTCTCGCACCGTCTCCTTAGTGTGGGTTGACTCAGATATGATGGGCGAGCAGCACTCCTGCTATTTCTGGCTGGCCAGGCCGGGGTGACTGTAAAGGGGCTGTGTGGAGCTCTGCCCTCCAGATAAAGCAGAACAGAGTTGCTGTGAAAACAGCCCTCATGACAAGGCTACAGGTGGACACAGCATAGCGTACAATCTGGAAATAGACCATAGTGTGGTCGAGATGGTGGTGTCAAAAGGACAGAATTGAGAGTTTAGATTAAGCCTGAAGCATTTTGAAACATGTAGATAACTTGACCCACTGGAATTGATAGACCATTTCAACAGGGATTGCTTACATGCTTACATGGATGAATGTGCTGTACAAAATAGAAACCCTGCAATTAGGATATGAAAAGTTTAAATAAATACACTCTCCAATTTCTCTGGGATAGTTGCCAATCATTTCTATCCCTTTGTGAATCTAACCAAAAAAATCCCTATTTTTCAGTATAGCCTTTACACCTGGCAGTCATTCTCATGCCAGTTCGTTCGACTGGCAGTGTTATTCAGCACAGCTGACGGGACTGATCAGAGGTGACCTGAACCTCTCTGATGTGTTGATATGGCAGAGCTACAACGGAGAAGCTGAATGCAGTCACCATGCAGAAAGGGAAAGAGCATCATCAGCAGGCTTGCCAACTCTGACCGCTCGGACTTCATAGCCAGGCAGGAGAGTCGCTTCTGGGACAGCCCTCAAAGACACACTAATACCACGGCTTCTGCTGCCAGGGCATTGTCATATGACAACATGAGAGAATTTGTGTATCTGTTCTTTTGCTGCAGCTACCTTCTGTTTACAAAGCTGTGCAGATATCACGAGGGCCAAAAAAATACCGACAGTTCTCAGGACTTTGTAACATCATACTGCACTGCCATACTGCCACATGGGTTGATAAAAGCGACTACTGTTCTGTTTCCGTACCAAACGCAGCTTTCAACAACTGTCATCTTTTGGTCCATGGAACATTATCACCATACAAACACAGAGCCTTTCAGTGAAGCTAGTGAGACTCACAAGGATAGTGGTCACAACGTATGTCCTGTTTTGCAGTCCGAAGAATTCTTCAACCACCGGCGTGTATACGGCTGTGTTCACATAGTTCTCATTCTCATTCCAGTAGCCCACCTGCAGTCGGAAGAGGTACAGTATGTCAACACACATAGCAGAGGAAATCCTACATTTCTATTTATAGTGTAATTTGTATGAATATACTGTAGTGTATTGTGGGGATAAGCACATCCCTTAACTCATATGGTTAATCCCCTAGCTAGTCCTTAAGCCATACTCCGTGATAACCAACGCCTCTTACTGTACTTCTTGGCCAGCCTGTCCTATTCTCAGGTTGTAAGACTGTCTTGGTGATAACATTAAAGAGAAATATACAGCCATCTTAATGCACAAACTCCCTGCATACTAAATGATAAGAGGAATTTGCTCCACATATGCAAGATCACTAAGTTCTATAGCTAATGTGACTCTGGTTGTCATGTGAAATATAAATGGGTATATTATAAACTCAAAGAACTAAGGTAACTCATTTTCTGATTCAATGTAAAGAAATGATTTGCATATGAATAACATAATATGAAAATTCTGACATGACGTGAACATTGGAGACAATGCCATTTAGTTAATTTTACTGTTATGTTTTGCTTGGCTCCGGCTGTTCTTGATGCTGGGCATATTGTTAGTAAATGACCAGTCCATTTCTATTGAAAAATCTTTTGTCATTAACATTAAATCAATCATTAAATCAAACATTTAAATCAAATTGGATGGATTCATTCTACTGTGTCTGTGTTTAGGTCAAATATCATACAGTATACTGTCTAACTGTACACAATAGATTTCCCCTGAGAATGATAAAGAGGTTGATTGATAATTATAGAGATTATAGACAAGTCCTGATTCACCTTCAGTGGTCCACTTGGGCTCAGCTCCATTATGCTGACCGTGAAGTTGGTCCGATGGCCTTTCTCGTTAAACTGGACATGTCCAGTCAATCCCTCAATCCGAACCTGTGGGACAAACCAGATATAGACCAGGATTGGTATGAAGAACTGCTAATAGATTAACGCTCAAGGCTTTTTAAGTACAGTACACAAAGAAATCAACATCTGCTACATTTCACACAATACTGTATACATCATCATAGCTACAAGCAAAAATAGCATGACATCATTTTTCTTATCTCAAGAACACAAGATTGCTATCTCAGGATTATAATATTACCAGTTGGTTGGGTTGACATTGCATGATGTCTAACATAATATAAGTCTCCAGGTCACAAGATAACTATCTAAGAATTACATATTGCTCATAGGCTTGCAATTGCTGTTTCTCAAAATGTTGGTGTGCCTGAAACTGGAGTGTTTAACGCAATAGTACTTCATTAAGATGGTATTGTATTTGATTTAATTGTATTTTATTGTATTGTACAGCATTTATCATAGTCATACATGATTCATTACATGTGCGGCTAGTATTGAGTTTGAATCAAAGTCATTGTCATCCAGCTGTGGCTGTGGAGTGTGTGATGCTAACTGCCTACCTGCTGTAGGGCTCTCTGGATGTCGATACCCTGGCCCCAGGGAGCTGGTGGGTTGGCCAGACACTCCCCAGCATTACCTCGCCGGGAAATGTCAATACGCTGCTTCCGAAGGTTCTGAAACGCAGTTGCCATGACGCTCACTCCGTCGTATGTGAGGGCTCCTGTGTACTGAGAGGGCAAATCCGAGGAGGCAACACATATGTGTTTATTGTAACCTTGAACACTTGAATAGGGAGATCTCTGAACAATGAGACAGTTCGATCATACCTTCAGTCTTCCTTTGGGTAGTTTGAGGTCTTTGCTGTCAAAGTCCACCCACTCTTCTATGGCCTTGCTGACATTTTCGTCAGAGTAGTTCATTAGCTGGAACCCAGTGATATTGGCACCACTCTTCTGGAACTCGGTGAAGTTCATGTCCAAAAAGCCCTAGGAAAGAAACCGAAGCAAACTTGAGCTAAGTAAACAAAACAGAGCCAAAAATGTCCCAGCCGTAATGATGGTGCAGATAATTGTATGACAGTCTCTTTTCAGAGTGCTGGTATTGAAAGTTTTGATTTCTCAGAGCTGCTATTCAGCTGTTCAACTCCACTTGAGAAGCCAGAGATTAAAAGTCCACGCAATCATTACAAATCTATGAAGCGCAGGACAAAAAAAAACACTTTTCTACAGTTCGACGAGCAATCTCCGCAGCTGTCTTTTTCAACTTCATCTGCCCACTTTTGTTACATGGATTTACAAATATGACTACTTATATTCATGCAAAGATAGAATAACACAGTTGTTTCAAGTCAAACACAGGACGACACTCTGACAGTCTTCAAGCACGCGGGTAAGTGTGCATACTAAAACACACAACAGACACACATCAAGAAAATTGCCTGAGGACTTCAAATTGGTACTTCAAAATTGAATTGTTCCTAGTGCTGTCTTTGATTGACGTAGGGATATGGTGGGCAACCATGTGGGAGAGACTCCCCTCACCGTATTTGCATTTAATTACCTGCTCCTGAGTCTAAGAGCATCAAACTACATTAAACCTCCCATCTGGAGTCATACTGCAGCTTGCCTTGGAAACAGGCTTCAGCAGACACTATTTTAATGCTTTCTTTGAATGATAAAAAGTCCCATATTCACATATTTCATTCTTACCCCGAGGCTACAATTAATCAGAAGAACGCTGGAAGTATAGGGGGATCTTCACACGTTGATAACTAAGATCAAGTCTTGTTACATAGGCCATGCTTAATCAATAAAGAGAGGTAGTGTGAATGTGTTTGTGAATTTATGTTTGTGTGTGTGTGTGTGTGTGTGTGCCCCCCTCCAGAAAATATCTCCCATGGTAATGAACCACAGGGATCCTATTCACACAGAGTGTTGCATCTTGCTGCCTTTATGATCATCATTATTCTAGAGTTGACAGCTCCCCCGTTTACTGGACCCAATTATAAGCTAAGAAATCCTACTTGTACAATTGCAGTTTTGGGGTGTTTCTTTTTCCTATAGCACAATCCAATTATGAATTTAACAATCCTGCCTGTGAAGTCACTTTTTTTTCTTCTCTGTTTCACAGTCCAA
This sequence comes from Oncorhynchus gorbuscha, assembly GCF_021184085.1. Taxonomy (NCBI): domain Eukaryota; kingdom Metazoa; phylum Chordata; class Actinopteri; order Salmoniformes; family Salmonidae; genus Oncorhynchus; species Oncorhynchus gorbuscha. The sequence continues at coordinate 52,136,437 of NC_060188.1, read as the reverse complement.
TTATGAGGTCTACCACAAATGTTTCCAGATCTCTGAGTTGAGCCCTCTAGAGTACACTTTTAAACCATGCTCTTGACATGCAACCTCAAGCCAAACATACTGCATCCTCTCCTAAAGAAGTACTCCGTATAACACACCTAAATGTTAACCCAACATACCACTAAAGCAAAATGCTAGCTTGTTGCCTCTAGGGCGACAGTTAACTTCAGATCTCTGTATGAAGCTATGCTAACGTGAGAGTCAACCATAGCAATACAATAACTCACTAGACACTACAGTTCTATTTCTATGGAAACGTCTATGCTTACAGTACACCTGGATACAGTAAGTGTAAATGCAGAAGAATTCGAACAGAGTCCCTTCTGCCTCATATTTATTGTATCTACTATAAGCTCATAAGGTCCCTGCTGAATTTGATTTACCATCACAGTGCTTATCATTTTAGCCTACTAACAATAATAAAGTGATGGTGGCCAATGAATATAAACATCAAGCAATGAATTGATTCCATTAATAATGGAGGAATAACTTCTGTTTAGTTATGCAAAGGAAACACACACAAGCGCGCACACACACACACACACACACACACACACACACACACACACACACACACACACACACACACACACACACACACACACACACACACACACACACACACACACACACACACACACACACACACACACATTTTCCTACACATAAAAAGCTCAGAGCCTTGCAATTCCTTGCAGGAGGATCATTCCCTTGCTCAGCGGGTAATCAGCCATCTGTCTACATTGTGTTCTGCATAGACAAGCAGAAGAGCTACAGTCAGTCAGATTCAGAGAAGATGAAGAGGCACCAATACATGGAACAACGCCACCATCGATTAATCTAAACAATCAGTTTCTATCAATGCTGCATACATTTAAGCTACAGTTGTGCTTCAAAGTTTTTGATTCGTCAGAGGGGATGGAGTTATTATTTTACTTCTCACTGTGGCATCTGTAGTGTTTGTGAACAAAACAAATTCATACAACTTTCACAGTAGTGTTTCCTTACTGGGAGTTTCACTAATATCTACGATGACATTTGAAATAGATTGAAAATAAATAATGAAATTGTATTATGCAATGGATCTTGCATATTGCATTAAAGCTTCCATCATTTCAGAGACTTACCAGGTTTGCCAATATGTAGTGATACTTTTTTAGGTTTTTCTTCTGAGCAGCGATCTGGAAAGGATAATAGAAATGAAAATGATGTCATTTGGATCATGCATTTTGCATCACATCTAATGAAGGTGAGGCTATTTCATTACAGATGTGGATTGAAGCATCCCATTAATCGTGGTCATCCCAAAATAGGAGCTAATTGGTCCCATATTTGAGGAATTAATTGTTCATCACCCATCTCTGCCTGGATGTCGGAGTAAAATATCAGGGCTCAGTAGAAAATTTGCAGCTGGAACAACTCACTGTGGAGGGCTGGGAAGGATCTGGCATATGTCATTGTGGGAAGCCCAATTAGATCTTTAATGAATACATGTGCACGATCTGCATCAAAATCACTAGTACCCCTGTGATTGACAGGCCCGGGACAGCCTCTGGTTGGGGGACACAAAATGAAGCAGCCGTCAGGGTTAATTGAGCCTGACCACTGATTTCCAAATGCTCATCTGAAACCTACATGTTTGTGAACATACTAATTTCACTAGCTCTCTGCTGTTCAGACACCATGGCTGCGTTTACACAGGCAGCCCATCTCGTATCTTTTTCTACTAATTGGTATTTTCCAATAATTGGCAAAGGAACAGAATCGTGTGACCTGTTGGCAAAGTGGACACAGAGGAACATGTATGAGTACAGGGCCTGTTCTGCTCAATATCACGTTGATGTCATCTAATTCTAACATCAGCATACAGCTTCTGTCCATTGGAAAATGACAGTACTAAAGAGATCTTACATAGCTCAAAGGAACTGTTCTCTCTCTCTAAAACAAGATACACAACATTTATCAAAAGATTTTTGATGGTTTCAAAAGATTTAAAAAAATATATATATACACTGTATATATTTTTAAATATACTCACTGTGGGGATGACATTACCAGTACAGTAAATAACTTTTACCAGGGAACTGCTGTTGTTCCCGGAGAACTGACTGATGTTATGATCTAAAATCATACATATATCCTTCTCTTCACTACAGACCTCTCTCCACTATCCCCTGTCCAGAGACTGGCAAAGTATAGCACAGAGACACCATCAACATTACATGTTCAAACTGAACCCTTTTAACCCCTTTACACTCAGGGGAATTGGACTATATGGATAGGGCTAAAATGAAGTGTTTTGTGCAGAAGAAATATGGAAATGCATAACCATGGTTCCAATTTTAAATACAGAACAGTTGAGATTATGGGAACATTAGACTAAATGTCAGGACACAACAGTTCACTTGACACAAGAGGGAATACAAACATTACTTGATTTGATGTGCATTTGATATTTACTGTACTTTTTGCTGCATTTGTTGATAACTAAATCTGAAAATACACTCAGTAACAATATTCTTGGAAAATTTGGGGTAGGAACTGTCCAAAGTGTGCACAGTTCCTAAGTAATTTCAATGCACTTTGGTGACTCAAAGAGTCTTCAACCACAAGGTGCTTTTTGAGCTCTCCTAGCTGTGTCGTTGAGGAACTAAAACAAGCCCACCTAGTTTTGGCCTGCATCTCCGCCTTTACACAATTACTGTAGTTTACACAATCCAAAAACAGCCCATTATAAATCTCAATCTGGGTCAGGGGGAATCATTTGGAAGCGTGTTCTATTGCCAACATGACTAGTTAAATTATAAAATACAATCTTAGTGTTAGGCTTTCACAAGGCAATTCAGAGAAGCGGGTTGTCATTATGTGCAGTCCATCTCAAAATTTCTTAAAAATACAAACATAGGCATTCTTGTAACTGTACATCAAACCGTGTATATCACATGAGTTTTATGGAAATGTGAAGTGCACTTTGACTCACTGATGTTTGGCTTGTTTGTGACATTAAAGCAGAATTTATAATCTTTAATGTCTCATCTTTCAAAATACATTGAGTCCTCGTAATTTGGGGGACAGCAGCTGCTAGGGGACCAGGAACCACCGGCCTGAGAAGGGAGACATGAAACGAGTGTGAGATACGGTAGTGACTGGGCAGCTGTAACCTAACCCCGAGCTTCTCCATGAAGGCCCTCCATACTCGTGATGTGAATTGGGGGCCACGGTCGGAGACGATGTCCTCCGGAAGGCCATAATGCCGGAAGACCTGCTGGAAGAATGCCTCAGCAACCTGGAGAGCAGTGGGGAGACCTGACTTCACAATCTATCCACCACCACTAGAATGGTGGTGAAACCGTCAGAGGGGAGATCAGTTACAAAGTCAATGGATAGATGAGACCAGGGTTGCTGAGGCACGGGAAGCAGTAGGAACTTCCCTGCTGGAGCATTCCAGGGAGAGATGATTTTGGCACATACGGAACAAGTGACATCATGTGCCAAGGTGGGCCACCAGTACTTCTCAGTGATGGAGTGGATGGTGCGAGAAATACCTGGATGTCCAGCAATGACAGTGGGGTGTGCCCAGGTCAGCAGCCGATCCCTTATCCTTGTAGGAACGTAGGTGTTCCCGGCAGGACAGTTCAGGGTTGCGGGCTCCCTGGCGGCTCTCCACATATATGTCCCAGACCACAGGAGCTACTAAGTCCAAGACCACAGGAGCTACTACTCAGGAGGATAGGATTATAGGCTTACTCAGGACAGGGCCCTCTCCTGAATCGTAGAGGTGGGACAAGGAATCGGCCTTGGTGTTCTTTGAGCCTGGGCGACAGATTAGTGTGAAGTTAAACCTGGTGAAGAAAAGGGCCCACCTGGCTTGGCGCAGATTCAGTCTCTGTCCATATGTACTCCAGGTTCCAATGGTCGGTGATAATGATGAATGGTTCCCCTGTCATTGAGACAAAACTGCCCCACGCCTACCTCGGTAGTGTCCACCACCAACACAAAGGATATAGTGGGAGCTGGATGTTTCAGCACTGGGGTGATGAAACATCCCTTGAGAAGACAAAAGGCCTCATCGGCTGCTGGACCCTCCCTTAAGGAGAGAGCTGAAATTCCTCATGATCGACGGTAGAAGTAGGCAAACTTCTAAAACCGTTATAACTATTTAAGTGTGGTTGGGATTGGCCATAACCTGACTGCATCTACTTTCATGTCATCCATCTTCACTCCCTGCTGGCTGATTTGGTAACCCAAGAAGGAGACCGCCCTCTGATGGAATTGACACTTCTCAGCCTTGACGAACAGTTGATGGGCTAGGAGGCGTTCCAGGACTGCTCGAACATGTGTGATGTGATCCTCCAGATTAACCAAGTAGATGAAGATGTCATCAATGTATACGATCACCTGGCATCTGAGCATGTCCCTGACCACCTCGTTGACGAATGCCAGGAACACTGATGGAGCATTGGCAAAGCCAAAAGGCATCACCAAGTACTCGTACTGAACAGACATTGTGCTGAATGCAGTCTTCCACTCATCCTCCTCCCGGATGCGGATGAGATTGTAGGCACTCCGCAGGTCCAATTTGGTGAAGAAGCGGGCCCCGTGGAGCTGCTCGACGGCAGACGGCACCAATACTTCTTTGAGTCCTCTGTAACCAGTGTAATCCTCCACCCTTCTTGGCCACAAAGAAGAACCCAGCTGACGCAGGAGATGTAGAGGTGCTGATGAACCACTGTTGGAGTGCCTCCTGAATGTAATCCTCCATGGCCTGGGTCTCAGCCACAGACATAGGGCAGATGCATCTGCGTGGAGGTGTTGCATCAGCAAGCAGGTTGATGGCACAGTCCCAGGGGCAATGGGGGAGATAGGTGGCCCGGGTCTTGGAGAATACCTCCCTCAGATCCTGGTATACCTCCGGGATGTTGGGCTGAAAGGCAACCAAAAGGCTCTCAACCGACATGGAACCACAGGGAACAGGGCAACAGGTCCTCTGACATTCAGGTGACCAGTCTGTGATTCTCATCCTCGACCATGAAATGGTGTGGTTATGGCGTTGAAGTCAAGGGAGCCAGAGGATGATCTTGTGAACTGGTGATGAAGGGGATATTCTCCTGATGATTGGACTCCACAGTGAGGGTAAGCGGTTGAGTGATGTGTGTAATGGTTCCGGATCCTAATAGCCGACAATCAGGGTCTTGCACCGGAAAAGGAGAGGAGGGCGTGTGTGAAGTAATATTGAGAGAGGCGGCAAGGGTCTGATCCAGAAAATTCCCTGCGGCACCGGAATCCACTAAAACTGTTGACACAGGACATGAGGGACAGTTTATTGTGTTATTAGCTTGTTTATTTTTTACTTAATGTGTAACTCTGTGTTGTTGTCTGTGTCACACTGCTTTGCTTTATCTTAGCCAGGTCGCAGTTGTAAATGAGAACTTGTTCTCAACTAGCCTACCTGGTTAAATAAAGGTGAAATAAAATAAAAATAAAAAGTCAACCAACGAGATGGACACCAAAAAAATAGCCTAGCAGGAAGTGATGAAGATGGAATATTAGCTCCTGGCCCAGAGGATGGCAGATCACGTGACCGTCCCGCTATTCTAGTAGATCCAGGATTTGGATGTGCTGGACACCGCTGGAGTCTGTGCCCTCCTTCACCACAGTTCATACAGAGCTCCAGTTGTATCAGTCTGCAGCGCTCCGCCGCAGGGAGGTGTGTGACCCCTACCTCCATGGGTTCAGGCTCTGATTCCGAGTTTTCGCTGAAGGAGGGAAAGAAGCGATGAGAATGCCGACACTCCTGGAAAAGGTTATGAGCGCGTCCAGGGTAAGGCTGTCGTCCCGGCAGGCCAATTCCGTCTGGACCTCGTTGTGCAAACCTCTTCTAAATAGCATGCGAAGTGCTGGAAGGTGAGCGCGTACTCAGCAGCCACCTGATCTCCCTGCCGTGATTTAAGTAGATGCTCACCTCCCTCTCTACCCTC